>NC_089176.1:450596-523328 GCF_947507565.1 Oscarella lobularis
TCCTGAACGGGCACGCGTCGCGTGAGAAGCGAATCGTCGCGGAACGAGGGCGAGATCTTACTCTTTGGGCGGTTGCGCCACGGCGGGACCACCTACTTTGACCTTTAGACCGGCGCCCGGTTTCTTGCGACCACCTTTTGCCGTGGGAAACCAACGATCGCGACTTTTAGATAGTATTCGAATGCCCGTTTACCGTTCGGCATCTCGTGCTAAGAAAGGAAGACGACTCAAGACGGGAAGGGTCGCCCTCTTCCGATCGAACATGCGCACTACGGCCGAATTCCTTGTGTACATCGCGAGCACGCTACACGCTTTACGAGCTGAGTATAGTTAGTTCGATTTCGACGACGCAATGGCCAACGACATCGCCGGCGTTCTCCTGCACGGCTTCGGCTTTATGTTTCTCTTTACCGCCTTCCAGACGAGCACAGTGATCGAGGTGCGCACACCCCCCTCCCCCCTACTCTACGCGCAACGTTGCGTTCTCTCTTTCGCGCAGCCTTCTGTCCTCCAGAGCAACGAAACCGAAGGAGGCCTTGGCGATAGAGGAGGTGCAGTCAGAGACGAACCCTTTTTTCTACAGGAATAATCTCTTGTCGCCGTAAATTAGATGAAGTGGGTTTCAACAGCGTCGCAATCATATACTCGATTTTTACGGCGGCCAATTGGGTGGCACCGTCGATCGTTGCGCTGTTGGGAGCCAAATGGACGATGGCATTGAGTGGACTTTCATACGTGTAAGGGAAAGAGAAAGAGAAAGCGAAATTAGCAGTTCAGATCGATTTTTCTTTTAGCGGTTTCATTGCAGCTATCATACATCCCATTGAGGGTGTAATCTACGCTTTGGCCGCTCTGCTCGGCTTCTGTGCAGGATGTGAGTATCGCAAAAAAATATTCGAAAAAAAATTTCAAATTTTCTTTTTAGCTTTGTGGACGGCCCAGGGAAAATATTTGACGATGTGCTCGGATAAGAGCACGATGGGTCGCAACGCGGGAATTTTCTGGGCAATGATGGAGACGAGGTGAGAAAAAATTGCGTCTGTAATTGAATCTCCAAATGACGTGTACGAACTTCAAGTTTGGTGCTCGGCAACGCTTTCGTCTTTTTCTACCTGAAAGGAGACACGACGAATATATGTGAGGAACTACAGCCAATTGTTTTCTTTTTTTTTTGCTACGTTTTTATTTTTTGTGTAGCGATGACGGAGCGATACATCATTTACGGAGTTCTGACCGGTTGCGGCGTTTTCGGCGTCAGCCTGTTTCTGTGTTTGCGTAGGAAAACGGAAACTGTAGGGAACGTTTGCTTGTCAAAAAAAACTCAATGTCACGCAACTTTTTTTTCAGACTGATAGCAACGTTCAATTTAGTCTCAGCGGAGGAAAGGAGAAATCAGAACCGTCGCCCGTTCTTGCAGCATTTTGTAGGTTCATAAGTCAAGTGGCGCATCTATTGTTCGATTTTCTTCTGCGTAGATAAAGCTGGAAACTTGCTGAAAACGAAGGAAATGCTTTGCATATCATTGTTCTGTTTTTACACGGGTCAGTTCATCTCCCCCAACGCGTGTGAATTTTTAATAAAGGACTGCGTTCTATTAGGGTTAGATTTGACGTTCTTTAGCTCTGTCTACGACACGGCAGTCGGTAAGAGCACTTGTCCACGGTCTCGCCTGTTTTCCTCATAATAACGTCGTGTAGGAAATAGTGTACTCCCGCCGAAATTTGGACCGACACTGGGCAAGAAGTACGTTCCCCTCACTGGCCTATTCATCGGTGTAGGTGAAATAGTAGGTAAGAAGCGAGTCATCGTCACTCTTCTATGTCATTGTATCGTTTTCTCAGCTGGTCTACTCTTTGGCCTGCTTGGCAAGAAGTTTGTGCGTCACGGACGCGATCCCATCGTCGTTATTGGCCTCATTTCGCACATTGTCTGCTATTTTCTCGTCTTTACGAGCATACCGTCGAATGCACCTTTTGAGGAAGCGCATGATCTGTCGAAGACTCCATACCCACTTCTACTTGGCCCAAAGTAAGTGAACCGGATGAAGCCTTTGTCTCTTATGAGAATCTTCTGTTTAGTCTTTATCTTGCTCAATGTGCTGCGTTTCTTCTTGGCTTCGGCGACGCCTGTTTCAACACGCAGATCTATTCCATCATCATGGCTCTATATCAGGAGGATAGTGCGCCTCCTTTCGCGCTCTATAAATTCTTTCAGGTACATTATGCCTGTAACCGTGTACTATTTATTTATTTATTTATTTATTTATTTATTTATTTATTTATTTATTTGTTTTAGTCTCTTGCTGCTGCCGCGGGATTTTTCTACAGTTCGCATCTCCTTCTTCATTATCAGCTAATCATTTTGGTACAGGAGAGTGTTCGCTGTTGTGACAACTTCATTTTCTTTTTCTTAGGTGTTTTTTGCCGTAATCGGTGCAAGTGCTTTTATTCACGTGGAGTGGAATTCCAAGCGCTACTCCGGCTATACGCCCATACAGTAGAATTGGGAGACAAAGGTGCATGTCGAAGCTGTTTTGTCGTGTACTGCTCGCTGCTTTATAAATACGGGGGTGGTAATTGTGGGAAGAAGTTGAGCTGGGAGATGAGCGTCGAAAATAAACAGTCAAACGAAATCAACTGTAAGTTTTAGCATTAGAAATGTAATAGAGATGTCAATCAATACGTTTAGGTACTGCGCATGCACTGATTGCACTCGCATCTCTCGCTCTCAGGCTCTCAGTTTCGCGTCTGCTCGTTTTTGACATCGGAAGAATAGAGGTGAGCAATCAGCGAGGTTCTTATGGTCTTTTTAGACCATCATTTGTGTGGGAAGACCCCCTTTCCAGTTTTTGTTCGTGTTCGCACCGATTTGCGGCTCCGAAACGTTTACGTTAACGCAGAGTGATCGTTTAAATTCAAAATCGGTGACTGAGCCACTAAACCTTGAGCTACACTGTACTGTATAGTTCTTTGTTTCATCTCCCCGATTTCTAATTTCTCTTTATAAAACAGTGGGGATATACTATCTGTTTGACCTCGCGGTAAAAATGGACCCATATGACTCTAATATTTGGCATTTTCTGCTGTAGTTAATTTATATCGAAACGTGACCGGAAAAAATGAAGGGACTCAATGGTGTTTTTCGTTATGAAGAAGAAGGAGACGAAGAGGTTGACTGCGGTCCCAACGTCCTCGGCAAGGACGGGTTGGTCCAAGCGACCACGGGGTTCACAACTTAATTATAAGTTGCAAACCCCTAAAAGGCCATTGTACGCCTCCTGTGGTATGAGGCAATATCGTCTAAACGGCCACCTCTCCTGGGTACGAGCAGAAAAACTGCCCACCCTATGGCGTGTATTTCCAAACAGAGGCTACTGTCCTTTATTGGTAGTCTCTGTCGGAGAATGGCGCCTACATCAAAAACGTGCCTGCATGCGTCTACAGAGGACGGTAGCAGGCACACATTAGCTGCGAGGACTGCAGCTCTCTGTGGATTTATCCGGTAAGCAGATTCATTGCCTCGTATTTAGCTAAGCGTCTGTTTAGGACTGGGGTCCTGAACATGACTCCGTCATTAAAAACTGCTCTCAGCCGGGGTCCCGGGCATGACCCCGTTATCAAAAACTGCCTCGCAGGGGTCCTGGGCATGACCCCGTCAAAACTGCCTTTGCATGAAACGCGAGGGTACACTCTGTGCATTTTTTCAAATTTATTAAATAAAATAACCGTCCCTCCCCTTGTCTAAAAAGTGAGCAGTTTTTGATGGATGGGTCATGTTCAGGACCCCGGCTGAGAGCAGTTTTAGGTCATGCTCAGGACACCGTCACCTAAAAAAGGAACGTTAGAAACAACGAACACCGCTCTCTGGTGCAGTCACCTGTCTTTGTGGTGCCGCAGCACACGGCGCGAGATGAGACGGCGTGCGCTCTCGGCGGGATGGCTCCGCCGCGGTGGTCGCGTGAGTGCGCTATACACCGGCACGTGATGCGAATGTGCGCTACCGTGCAAATTGCTAAAACGCTACAAAAAAACGACCGTATACATGCATAAAAGTCACTTCTTTCTTGGCTTTCCAATCAATACTCAACACTGCAGAAAAGACTTGTGTTATATCGTAACTCATATGCTTACCTTTGACTTTCCCCGGCGCTGAGTCAGTTCCTGCAAAAGAAAGAAGAATCATCATAAAACTTATTGACAATTTATACACCTACCCGTTCACCTAAATAACGTATTAGCTACGTGAGAAATGAGAGCACTAAATTACCTCAAAAACCTATGAATAAAATAAAAACCTACTAGACTACACCTGCAGAAAAAATACCTAGAAACAAATGGAACCTAGCTATTGACCTAGATTACCTCAAAATCCATTGATCTAAATAACAGGATTAGCTACGTGAAAAACAATGGCACCTACACTACCTCAAAAATCCACTGACCTAAAACCTGTGAATAAAATAAAAACCTGTTCAAAAGAAAATAAAAACCTACTAGACTACACCTGCAGAAAAAATACCTAGAAACAAATGGAACCTAGCTATCGACCTAGATTACCTCAAAATCCATTGACCTAAATATCAGATTAGCTACGTGAGAAACAATGGCACCTAAATTACCTCAAAAATCACTGACCTAAAACCTGCAAAAAAATAAAAACCTATTCTACACCTAAAAGAAAATATAAAAATGAAGACAAATAGCACCTAGATTACCTCAAAATCCATTGACCTAAAATATTCCTATATTCTAATCAACCTAGATTACCTCGAAATCCATTGAAAATGGTCTAAAGCACGTGGCGGCTGCTAGCTAAGCACGAGGGGGAAAGGAGCTACAAGCCTACTACAGAATCCGCCCTACCCTACTAGCAGCCGCCGACTAAACCCTAATGCAAGGGAGAGGACCCGTGCAAACTAACGTAGTGATGCAAACGAAGCACGTGAGGGATGGCCATTACATTATACCGATTTGTTGTCCCGCTACACTCTCTGCAACATACACATGTGGGCTTCATGCGCTGCCATGACACCCGCCCCCACTCGCGAACCCCAACCCGCCCTCGATTAGACGATCGGAAACCAGACCTAATGGTTAGACTGCCGGAAATTTTCTATGCCCGCGAGCGCGGGCAGTGGCACGCCAGGCAATCCGACCCGTGTACGTCGCAGAGAGCCCCGCCCCTTATGTGCACGCCTACACCACAGGGGGCCCAAAGGCTGCGGTGCGAACCTGATGTCGCGCTGGACACGTGCTCTCTGATCTTTCGTCGTCTTCTTCGCCAAACTAGAAGAAAAGAAGAAAGGGGTGAAACGAATGGAAAAGCGGGTGCGCGCGGTGAGGGATCGCCTAGATGCGAGTGGATGCAGCATCGAGTAACGTGACGTTGCGCGCTTCGCGCATCGTCACGTCGCCTCGTCCTGTGCGAAAAACAGCGCCACGCAGCCTGCTTCGACGCTCTAACGCCGTTTTTCGCGCAGTCTAATGAAGCGGAAAAAACGCGAGGGAGAAAACGTGCCGACGGCTCGATCGAGAGCTATATAAGCTCAGTTCGTCTGCTTACCCTTATACGCGGAGAAATCCAAGCTACACGCAGCGATGATGAGGCGAACGAGGGAATCCCAAGTCGCACGCGGACGATTCTTTTTCTAGTTGTTGAGCATGCGCGTTAAAGTCACAACCATATATGGTCAACCCAGTGGTACCGCGCCGAAATTATATCCGTGACACCAATGCAACACCCTAAATGCAAAAAAACAAAATATACCGTACTGCATAGAAAACTTTATGGAACACACAAAGAAACGAATCGTCATCATTAGAAAAGAACACTGCGCAACACGCGTCAAAATTTTATTCTTATATCTTTTTAGAAATACTTTGTCACTCAAACTGCTCGACTCCCATGAACTTGGTCAATCTGAAGAGAAATAATAGAAAAAAACTCTGTGCAAATCACTACTTACCCAGACTGTCCCACAGCAACGTTTGTTTCACTCTGGCTTGCAGCCAGATCTGGCCTAGCGTCATTACTAGCAGACGAAACACTAGTCGTAACTGTAACTGGGGGCGCCTGCGCTTCTGGAGTCGTCTGAGCCACTGGTGCAGTTGCAGGAGGAAGAGAAATAGACGCCGCAATTGGAACAACACTGCTCACAACTGGAAGGGAATTCGACACGGTGGCCACCGGTGCCGTCACTGTCGTCCTTTGTCTGTAATCAGGAGCGGGAATAGCCGGGCGCAAGACGCTCGTATCGGCATTATTTCGCCGTAAATACCGGGGCGTTGTACCGGTGCCAACTCTGCACGTGTAAAACGTTGGAGAAACGGGGTATCTCTCATATGTATGTACCTTGGATCTCTCAGTGCAACCATTTTCTCAGCATAATTTGCCGGAAACCATCCAGATCTGCGAATTAAAAATCAAAAAAGAACTCGCAGACATTTTTTCCTAAGAGGTACTTTCGCGTTCTGCCATTTTCGCCGTATTGCCACCCATCCCTCGGTTCGCCGACGGCGTCGATGAAATCGCCCTAAAAAATAGACCTGTATCTAAAAAAGCCTCCAAAGTTTTAATTAGATAATACTTCTTTGAATGACAATTGCGATGGAGTCGTCGCCGAGAACGTGTACAATGCTCGAAACTTCATACTAAGCGATGCCCCACTCAAAAAAAGATTCTAGTAAAGATTTAGTAATGCAAACCCGTATTTTGGTCCATCAAACGACGACGGAGCAATCTTCGACTTCACCGGTTGGCTCACTGGCGCCTGTGAGGGCTGCTGAAGAAAGACGACCTGTGGTTGCATCTGAACGGGTACGGCCATCGGTTGCTGCTGCAAAGCCGGATACGATTGGGGATTAGCTCCGATGACCTGCTGTGTCGCCGCCACTGGAATAGACGCCTGCATCAGGGACTGCGGTTCAGACTGAATGGGTTGCTGAACGTGAGGCTGAGACGGAGCGATAACCGGAGGCTGAATCTGCAGCGGTGGCTGAGAAAATTGCAGCTGCGCGGAAGTGGACGGCACGACGGGTGCAAGCTGCGGTTGTTGTTGAATCGTCATAACGGGCGCTTGGAATGGCTGAGAAGGAGCCAGTTGCACGTGCTGTTGACTTGTCGGTACAGGTGGCTGAAAATTCATCTGCTGCGAATTTTGAAATTGTTGTTGCGGAGGCGGCTGTTGCTGTGGCTGACTTCGCGAGAGACCTTCAAACGACGACGATTTGACTTGAGACTGAAAATTGAGCTGGTGTGAATTTTGAAATTGATGTTGTTGAGGAGGCGGCGGTGGCGGCTGTTGCAGCGGATGACTTTGCTGCGCAAGACCTTCAAAGGACGACGATTTGACTTGCCCCATAGGCGCTACAGTTTCACTCGACTCCGCAGTCAGATCACCGAGCGACCTCACTGACAGAGCCGAAGGTTGCTCCTAGAACGCCCATTAGCAATTCTTCGATTTAAAAAAAGACACAATACCTGACGATCTATTCTTCCAATAGGTGAATTCTCCTGAGTCCACAATGACCCGAACTGCCGACTCTCAGGAGAATCAGACAGCGGTTGAAACAGCTGAGAATTGCCGCCACTGCCGCCGCCGCCGCCGCCTCTCTCAGCAGCAAATCCAGTAAATCCGGAAACATGCGACTGGAACGGATAAAACTACACAAACACTCTCAAATAAATACGTAAGTATAACATATGTATATATACATCTTTGCTTCCATCTGTTTCCCCGTTCACAAAATTTTGACGCGTTGGTTTGCCCTGCTCCTCCGGACGCCATCTCGCCAACGGCGAAGCAGGCCTTACAAGCGTGTTGTCCGCTGATTGAGATCGCATTCGATCCGCCGCTTGGGACGTCTTTCGTCCGACGGCCGTCGATCCGGCATTGGGCTGCGGCGCCCGCGACGGCAGGGGACCGTCGAGAAAATTCCGCGAGTCGTCTTCGAGCCATCGATTGCGCGGAACCAACGTCGGATCCTAAAGAAAAATCGAATCGAATCGAAGTCTCTAAGGGGACTTTGTTCTTTACTTTGAGAAGATCGTTGAAGTCTTGCGTCTCGGTTGCATCGGAGACGAGAGATACCCAGTCGTTTATTTTTCGCGACAATCCGTTGTGAGACTACAATTTTCAAAAAAAGAAGAACTTGGATTTTTTCATCAATTATGCATGCATGTAGACGCACTCTTCCGTGATAGACTATGTTGCTCTTGATTACGTGGCAAAATTTTTCCACGACAATCGAATGTATTTTTCTCTCCAAAATCAAGGCCTTTCAAACGAAAATTTCAGGAGAGCGCACTTTAGGTGACGCACTTCCCATACCTTTCGCAATCCGTAGCTTCTGACGTCAAAAAGATCGGTTTCTCTATCGTGCAGAGTTTGAAGTAACTACAGAAGAAATAGAATATATTTCTCGAGTTTTTTTCTATTGGAATACCTGAGCTTCTCTGTCGTCTTGAAAGGGAACGCCGGGATTCTCCTTACGAAACTTCTTGCGAACGCTTCGAAGCTCCTCATCAGCTTCCTCCACCATCTGCAAATGCAAATAAGTCAAAAAGAATTCTAGGTCTCAGGGGTATGTAGGTAAAACACTAAAATGTATAAATAATGCACCTGAATACGAAGTTCACAGTCATCTCTGTAGCTCCGCTGGAGCACCTACGGAAACAGGACTTCAAATAAGGAGCCCTGGGCCCAAACGGTCTCTCTTAGAGTCTACGTACAGCTAAAGCCTTTTCTTCACTTTCTACTTTTGCCTCGAGAGGCAGCACGAAATCATTCAAATACGATCGAAGCTACGAGAAGAGCAACGTTTCTGGTCGAGCCTACGACTCTTTCGCTAGTTCTACGTACGACGTCGCCGCGCTGCAGCTCGATCTGTCGATGCACTTCCGATATTTCCATCATGGCATCGCCTAAGAAAAATAACCACGCCCCCGCGGCCCCCCTCATTCGTTCCGCGTGTCTCATTGATTCGTCCCCACGCGTACTGTACCGATGAAACGCGTCGACGTTCGATAGTCGGCGGCGTGCTGAGCAATCTGGTTGAACACGTCCCAAAAAGAGGCAGCCGCTCGGGTGCAATCTACAGAGTAAACAAGATGTCCACGCCCGAATCTAATCGTTCTCGCGCAAACAAACGCCGCGACTCCCACTTTCCCTCACGATATTCCCTCTGCGTACCGGCCATCGCTTTCTGATACGTTCGACCGAGACTGGCGAGCGTTTTCACCGCTGGCACGAGCGTCGAGACGTTCTACGCGACGAAAACAAGCTATTGTCTTCGTTTTGTGCGCGTTCGCGAGGCGCACTGACGTGCAATAGAGCTTCGACGACTTTTCCGAGCTCTTCCGAACGCGAGAGATGATTCGACGACGCGGCGGACATTCTGGAACTTTATCTTTTCCCGAATCGACTCTTTGTTCTGTCACTGGAAACACGTAGGAGGAGCGTGGTCGCGTCTCCCGGATTGACGATGACGCAAATTTTCGCACTCGCGTGTCAGCTGCATAATTTGCACCTCTGCACACGTAAACAGGGGATGTGCGACTGCAGCTGCATTTCCCTCTAAATGCAATAGCTGCAGTTGGCTCACTCCATAATCAGCCAAGCTTGAGCGGATGTCAGGCTACGAGCACTACATGTATAACGAAACATTCAATGGCACTAACAGAAGCTACAGTAACTACAGCGGTTACGGTGGAGGTACGTCGACATTCTCTCCCAGCACAGCCAAAGTCGCCCTCAGCCTTTCAGTGGGACTTTTCACTGTTATTATGTGCGGCCTGATTTTCATCGTTCAAATCAAGCGTAAAGGATTTCGCGAGGTTTCGACATTTGTCTTGCTCAATTCAATTGCAGCCGATCTAGTCGGCGGTTGCTGCGTGATTACGTCGACTTTTGTAATAGGCCAGGTCTTCCCAAATACTCCCAGCTACGACGGTCTGTGCAAGTTTATGGTCGCACTTTCCTTTTTCACGGGCGGATGGTCAGCGTGGGCCGTATTTTTCGTCGCTTTCGATCGCTACGACGCCGTGGCGAACGGCATGAGACGAAAGTTCTCGCTAAAGAAAGCAATAATATGTGTGATTGTAAGCGCCTTTGCAGCTGCCCTGTTTGCACTCTTTCCTCTCACGGGCTGGGGTACGTTCCAAACTGGACTTATCGTTTTTCCGGGACAGGAGAAAGTCGGCCTTTGCGTTCCATTTACAAGCTGGAAAGGCCACTCTCTTCTGATTTACGGCATCTTGTATTTCACTTTCAAGTCGTATCTGCCTCAATTCCTCACCGTGATTTCTTTGAGTCTATTAGTAGCGATTGCGTGGAGAGTCTTGAGAGCTCAAAGGGATCGAGAGCGAACTCACGGCGAGGAAAATCCAAACCGTTCGGTGATAACATTGCTCAAGTCGAGAGGATTCAAATACATCGTTGCAGTTATTATTTGCAAGTTGATATGTGTCATGCCAGAGCAGACGTCAAAACTAGGAGCAACTGCTAGAACATTTCGCTTCCCGGAGAAAGCCTACGAAGCTGTGGAAATATTGGGCCAGGCCAACTTCGTGATCAACTCTATACTCTACTTTCTCTGGCTGACATCGCTGAACAGAAACGCAAACGACAATTCCGCCGAATCGTGTTGCACTTTCTTCAGACTGTCACGTGTACTTGGACGGCAAATCAACAGAGCCGCATCTTACCATCACACCCGTCGTCAGAGTCAAAGTCAGCAGACGAAGACTACGAAAGAAATAAACAACAAGCTGTACACGGGACAGGAAGTTGAAAACTGACTCTATGTATCAGATACGTCACCTGCGTTTGTCTCTCTCTCTCTCTGTGTGTGTGCGTGTGGTGCACCTTCAAGTTTATTCTAGAAACGTATTATAAAGAAGAATCGTCTGTGGTTTAGGCACACGTAATTTAATGACAATAATAACACGTACGCTACGGCTAAAGAGATCCCCGAATTCATTCTGAGTTTCAGTAGGGCTGATATCTATAGTGCGGTTGATACCCGTGAATGGGCCCATAGCCAGACTATAAAAACACAACAAGGGTTCGCGAAGCAGGCCTTGCAAGCGTGTTGTCCGCTGATTGAGATCGCATTCGATCCGCCGTTTGGGACGTCTTTCGTCCGACGGCCGTCGATCCGGCATTGGGCTGCGGCGCCCGCGACGGCAGGGGACCGTCGAGAAAATGCCGCGAGTCGTCTTCGAGCCATCGATTGCGCGGAACCAATGTCGGATCCTAAAGAAAAATCGAATCGAATCGAAGGCTCTAAAGGAGACTTTGTTCTTTACTTTGAGAAGATCGTTGAAGTCTTGGGTCTCGGTTGAATCGGAGACGAGAGATACCCAGTCGTTTATTTTCGCGACAATCCGCTATAAGACTACAATTTCAAAAAAAGAAGAACTTGGATTTTTCATCAATTATGCATGTAGACGCACTCTTCCGTGATAGACTATGTTGCTCTTGATTACGTGGCAAAATTTTTCCACGACAATCGAATGTATTTTTCTCTCCAAAATCAAGGCCTTTCAAACCAAAATTTCAGGAGAGCGCACTTTAGGTGACGCATTTTGCTTCGTTACCTTTCGCAATCCGTAGCTTCTGACGTCAAAAAGATCGGTTTCTCTATCGTGTAGAGTTTGAAGTAACTACAGAAGAAACAGAATATATTTCTCGAGTTTTTTTCTATTGGAATACCTGAGCTTCTCTGTCGTCTTGAAAGGAAACGCCGGGATTCTCCTTACGAAACTTCTTGCGAACATTTCGAAGCTCCTTCCTCCACCATCTGCAAATGCAAATAAGTCAAAAAGAATTCTAGGTCTCGATCTGTCGATGCACTTCCGATATTTCCATCATGGCATCGCCTAAGAAAATAACCACGCCCCCACGGGCCCCCTCATTCGTTCCGCGCGTCTCATTGATTCGTCCCCACGCGTACTGTACCGATGAAACGCGTCGACGTTCGATAGTCGGCGGCGTGCTGAGCAATCTGGTTGAACACCTCCCAAAAAGAGGCAGCCGCTCGGGTGCAATCTACAGAGTAAACAAGATGTCCACGCCCGAATCTAATCGTTCTCGCGCAAACAAACGCCGCGACTCCCACTTTCCCACACGATATTCCCTCTGCGTACCGGCCATCGCTTTCTGATACGTTCGACCGAGATTGGCGAGCGTTTTCAGCGCCGGCACGAGCGTCGAGACGTTCTACGCGACGAAAACAAGCTATTGTCTTCGTTTTGTGCGTGTTCGCGAGGCGCACTGACGTGCAATAGAGCTTCGACGACGTTTCCGAGCTCTTCGGAGCGCGAGAAATGATTCGACGACGCGGCTGGAACTTTATCTTTTCCCGAATCGACTCTTTGTTCATGCCACTAGGAGGAGCGTGGTCGCGTCTCCCGGATTGACGATGACGCAAATTTTCGCACTCGCGTGTCAGCTGCATAATCTGCACCTCTGCACACGTAAACTGCAGCTCTAAATGCAATAGCTGCAGTTGGCTCACTGCATAATCAGCCGATGTCAGGCTACGACCACTGGCAGCACTACATGTATAACGAAACATTCAATGGCACTAACAGAAGCTACAGTAACTACGGCGGAGGTACGTTGATATTCTCTCCCGGCACTGCCAAAGTCGTCCTCAGCCTTTCAGTGGGAATTTTCACTGTTATTATGTGCGGCCTGATTTTCATCGTTCAAATCAAGCGTAACGGATTTCGCGAGGTTTCGACATTTGTCTTGCTCAATTCAATTGCAGCCGATCTAGTCAGCGGTTGCTGCGTGATTACGACGACTTTAGTCATAGGCCAGGTCTTCCCGAATACTCCCAGCTACGACGGTCTGTGCAAGTTCATGGTCGCACTTTACTATTTCACGGGCGGATGGTCAGCGTGGGCCGTATTTTTCGTCGCTTTCGATCGCTACGACGCCGTAGCGAACGGCATGAGACGAAAGTTCTCGCTAAAGAAAGCAATAATATGTGTGATCGTAAGCGCCTTTGCAGCTGCCCTGTTTGCACTCTTTCCTCTCACGAGCTGGGGTACATTCCAAGCCAGACTTTACGTTTTTCCAGGACAGGAGAAAGTCGGCCTTTGCGTTCCATTTACAAGCTGGAAAGGCCACTCTCTTCTGATTTACGGCATCTTGTATTTCACTTTCAAGTCGTATCTGCCTCAATTCCTCACCGTGATTTCTTTGAGTCTATTAGTAGTGATTGCGTGGAGAGTCTTGAGAGCTCAAAGGGATCGAGAGCGAACTCACGGCGAGGAAAATCCAAACCGTTCGGTGATAACACTGCTCAAGTCGAGAGGATTCAAATACATCGTTGCAGTTATTATTTGCAAGTTGATATGCACTATGCCAGTGCAGACGGGACAACTAGGAACAACTGCTAGAACATTTCGCTTCCCGGAGAAAGCGTACTATGCAGTGGACATACTGCACGAGGCCAACTTCGTAATCAACTCTATACTCTACTTTCTCTGGCTGACATCGTTGAACAGAAACCCAAACGACAATTCCGCCGAATCGTGTTGCACGTTCTTAGGGCTGTCACGCGTATTTCGACGTCAAATCAACAGAGCCGCGTCTTACCATCACACCCGTCGTCAAAGTCAAAGTCAGCAGACGAAGACTACGACAGAAATAAACAACAAGCTGTACACGGGACAGGAAGTTGAAAACTGACTCTATGTATCAGATACGTCACCTGCGTTTGTCTCTCTCTCTGTGTGTGTGTGTGTGGTGCACCTTCAAGTTTATTCTAGAAACGCATTATAAAGAAGAATCGTCTGTGGTCTAGGCACACGTAATTTAATGACAATAATAACACGTACGCTACGCTAAAGAGATCCCCGAATTCATTCTGAGTTTCAGTAGGGCTGATATCTATAGTGCGGTTGATACCCGTGAATGGGCCCATAGCCAGACTATAAAAACACAACAAGGACTCGCGACAAAACAGAGAGATTCTAACGAAGACTTACTGACGAATAAGCTGGTCGATCTTGTCCGCTAGAAGCCTGCTGTTGATTTCCCTGTTGGCTACCTCCTCCTCCTCCTCCTCCCCCTCCTTGTTGCTGTTGTTGTGGTTGCTGTGACTGCTGCTGTGACTGCTGCTGCTGCTGCTGTTGTTGTTGTTGACCGCCCTGACTTGACTCTAGGTAACGAGCGTATTGCCTGTATCGCAAAACTCGTAAAAAACGGCAGTAAAAAGAGTCTAACAAGAATGACTCACGCTGCGTAGTCCTGATGAGAGAATCCCTACAAACAAAACAAAAAAAAAAGACGATTTAGTTCGTACAGAAAAGAAGAGGCGCGCGTAGCAGACGACGATACAAAGATGACGTCGCTTCAGCCCTCCATGCACTAACCGATTGATAAGCATCTTGAGTACCGTAGCTGCATACAGGCACAGGCACAGGCACACATGCACAAACAGGCCAAATCATTCATCTCATCAAAAATCGACATTGCACGCTCTCAATTACCCGGAATACGCGCCGTAGCCGGGATACGACGCCTGGCCCATGTCCGGATAGCCGTACGCTCTCGGATCATACATGGAACGCTGAGCGGCGGCGGCCGCCGCCATCGCCGCTGGCGGATATCCCATGGAGCCATACCCGCCTCGATGCGGAAGCGGCGGAGGAAGATATCCTCGATAGGGACCAGGAGGCATAGAGCCTAAAATAAAATAAATAAATCAAGTCCTATTGTATTTTTTTATCTCACCTGCTGGAGGAGGATATGGCTTTGGTTTTTTCGGTGCCGTTCTCGGCGTTGCCTCGTTCACCTTACGCAATCTTTGTGTGTGTGAATATCTCGACTTAGATTACATTATTCTACCTCGATTTTTCGTCCATCGATGACTGAACCGTGGACTTTAAATTTGGCGACGTCGGCTTCTTCTCCCGAATCGAACGTGACGAACCCGAATCCCTACGTAGCACGCAACGCTACCGTATAAGAAAATGCCCCGAAAAAAAAATAAACCCAACCTTGGATCCTCGTTCATTAAAAATAATCTCGGCTTCAGCAACGTGACCGTACGGCTAGAGAAATCATCCATCGAGAGAGCGCCGCCGGCTTTGCACTCATTCTCACCTCAAAGAGCCTGACAAGATCATTGTCTCGAAATCGAAACGGTAAGTTGGACACGTGCAGTCGTCTTTGCCCGCTGGGCCCCGCCGAAGAGGTAGACGATTGGACGGGAACGGGCATGCCATGAATTGCCGAATCAGATTTTGAATCTCCACTTCGACTATCGGTGAGCGCCTCAACGGTCGAGATCGATTTATCATGCCTATCCTATGGAATTAATATAATTTCAGCGTCAATTGAGACCGTTTTGTTTCGGGGGCTAAACTGAAACGTGCCATACCACGTGGTACAGTTACGTTATCAAAAAACGCCTCCCCAAGCCTTATTGAAGCTACAGACGACGCTTCGGTGAGGCGTCACTGAAAGTTCTTTTAGTTTTAGGTCGGGAAAAAGCGGTCGTTGCTTTCTCAGCTAAGGTTCACCGCTGGCGGAATGCGGAAGCGGAAATGCTCGCCAATCGAGATTCTACGACTCTTCTTGACGATGTGCTCACCTCTCGGGCGTCTCTCGCGACGTCGCCGCTGCCCCTCGTCCTTTCGTTCGACTGCGAACACGAATGGTAGCCTTCTGACTCTTGCGACGACGTTTTCGATGCTTCGTCGCCTGCCGATCGACTATCGAGTCGTCCCACGTTGCCACTGCCTCCGTTTGGCTGCGCGTAAGACGACGACGAGGATGACGACGAAGGGCGAAGAGTTGCCATTCTTTTCGAGGGCGTTCCTCGAAGACACGTGTGAGCTAGCGCGCTAAATGGCAAGGGCAACAAAAGCGTCCGAATGGGCGACAGAAAACGTACCAAACGCCGCGGCAATTCGATTTCTTTCCCTGTAATAAATTTTAGACGACCATTCTCCACGTTTCCTGCAACGGTCACCTCGGCCAGCTCCATTCGCACCTATTCGCCTCGTCCGTACGAGGCTTCTGCATCGAAGACGAAAACGGCGTGTGGCGCACGCCGCAGGGTTTCGCAAAGACGTCGGGCTCCCAGACGACAAGCTCGCTTTCATGGACGAACGTCGTCGAGTGGAAAGGTGCCCCGATTCGACGGCAACGCGACAGCGGCCGCTTGCCTCTCCATGGCAACTGCACTTGTCCTTGGTGCAAGTTCGTCGAACGGGGGAAAAGTCTCGCTCTGGAGCGTCAACGAAGAGATGCCACCAGTGGTGGCGATGCGTTGGAAATTGCGCTTCAGAGACGAGAGAAGAGCGCTAGTAGTGAAGATGCTACGTTAGTTGTTGGTGACGGGTATTCGTTCAGCGAGACTGATAGGTATGTACCTATTTCTACTTAGTGAGATCACTTATTCCTTTATTTTTTAGGAAGACGCGCGAACTTCTCATGAAGCTCAATCATCTCAATGCAAAAGTACCTAAAAGAATCCTTTTTTCACTGGTTCTCTAGCAGTTGACGAATTAGGTAGAAATTTACCGGAAACTTAAAGATGGTATTCGACAGATTAGCAAACATAAGAGACTCGTGAGTCGTTCATCTCCACTCGTTGATTAAAATACATTATTGATAATTCAGATAGCGGCGAAGAGAGAACAAAGGAAGCGAGAGACGGCCGTAATAGCCAATCTGCACAAATTTAATTAATTATTTCTCGTGATTAGATACTGGAAGCAAAACTGAGAGCTTCCAAACTTAATATGAAGAAAACTCTAGAACAATTCGAGGCAATGGAAAGCAACAGCTTAAAGGAGGATGATAACCCTAAGGAAGAATTTAAAGTGAGCAAAAGACACATGCCAAAAAATTCAACTCATCAATATCTTCTTAATTAAGCTGCAATCAACTCTTAAACTGTTGCTCAACTAATCACCAACAAGGAGGGTAAACATTTATACGCGCTTTGCTTGCCCCAATAAATCACACGTGGAAACCATTTAATCCATCGACTCACTTACACACACACACACACACACATACATGCACTAAGGAAAAGGGCGAAACTGCATGACAAAAGCAAGGAGAAAACAACTAGTTTAGTTAGGCCTTGACATAGTGCCACTTGTCCACCGAAGCATCGACAGACGCAGGCGAACCTAGCTTAGCCGCCGCCGCCAAAATCTCCCCCGCCTTCGCGGGATCGATACGAAACGGACTACCCTCTACGGAAGTATTAGCTAAAGCCAAAGCCCCGCCATCCGCCTTCTTCGCAATGAGCTGCTTCCACTGCTCGTGACACGCTTCGATGATCGAACAAGCGAAGCCCCGCTCCTTCGCCGCGCCGTCAAAAGCGAACGCATTCGGCGGATTTCCGGCAGGCATCTTATAGATCTTAAACCATTCGCGAATGGCGGCAATCAGACCCGGCATGACGACGTCGACGTCGCCGATGTCGTTCATTTTGTCGGCTTGCGGATCCGTCACGTCGACGGCGATGATTTTCCAATCGGTTTCGCCTTCGTCGATCAGCGCCATCAGGCCGAGGATTTTCACCTGTTTCACTTGGCCGCGTTTTGCGACGACCGAGCCGATTTCGCAGACGTCGAGTGGATCGTTGTCGCCGAGACAGTTCGTGTGATCGTCGCGGTGCTGCGGATTTTCCCACGTCTGGGGAAAGGCGCCGTAGTTGAAGATGTAGCCGTGGTGGGGAAAGCAGTTGTGGACGAAACGCGGCTTGCCCCTTTTTATGTCCTGCTTGATCGGATTGAGGGGCTCTTTCGTTGCGATCTCCATTTTCGCGTTCGTCCAGCGAGGCACTTCGACGACCATGTTCAGCGTGCGTTTATCGGCGCTCGCGAACAGTGGGATGTCGTGGAAGGGCGATATCGCTTGGCCGGTCTCGTTTCGATAGTAGATCTTGTAGTCGGACGTGAATTCGGATCCGCTCTCCACAGCCGTGAACGACGCCATGAACTTTGCGCACAGTGAACGAAGTCTCCCAACGTTGTCAGCGATTCGTATTCGCGTGATCGCACGCATGGACCGAGCGCGTTATTAGGAAATCACGTGTCTACACAATGACCTAAATAGATTTTCTGCTGCAGAGTCCGATTTATATACTGTACAACAACAACAACAACAAAAGTTTAACTAAGTGAGTGTGAAGACCTACGTCTTCCCTAAGAGAATTAGAGAGTAATAATTTATAATGTGATCAATAAACATACCGAACCACAAAGAAGTAGATACATCCTTGGCCTATCGACAGGTAGAGTTGTAGGCGATCCAAACTGACAAAAGTGATATTAGCAGAAACTGGAAATCTACTCTACGTACCTCCAATTCCCAAACTTGATGAAATTCTCCACGATTCCGAGGCTTGAAAGTTGCTTTCACCTAACATTCCAACAGAAGAGAAACTCGCAAAGAAACGCCGGTCCCACAAGACAGATAGCAAACCTCGTTGTCCTTTGAACAGACACCAGAACGAGGTCGTACAGAAAAGACGGAATACGACGCCTTCATCAGCTTTCCATCGGCATCCTGTACACCAAAAAATGCACACAACACCTACGTTTCCTACAGGTGACTGACCTCTGAAAATGTTGGCATTACAGAAAACAATTTCCACTCAGTATCAGCACTGAACCGCTGAGAAACAACGATATGACTGAGCTTGATAACCATACCTAAAAATATTCGCCACTAAGATGTTTAATTAATCGCAAATTACTCCAAACTCACTTTTTTCTTCCTGACAAGAAGCGGATCCAAAATTCATTATTTCTGGAACCCTATTTGCAGCTAACAACCACGTCATACTTAGATACTATATTGCTCTATAGAATATTTCACCGTTCATTCTTTCTGGCGAAGGAACAACAACCGTAGGCAAGGAGGAAGAAGGCAAGGACGACGGCAAAGATGTGATGCGTAATGTGGCTGTTTCTAGACGATCCAACAGCACATCTGACTCAAGTTGAAGATATTGTGAGCAGTGCAAGTCTGACACGACGTCGCCAATAAACGAATTACTATATTGATACGATGTGGTTACCTGACTGGAATTTCGCAGCCAAAGGAAAGTCCATCATGGACTGTAGGTTGCTTGGCAACTGCCTCGGTAAACCATTCGCGCTCCCAAACTGCTGGCAACTCCTTCAGAAACAACGTGATTGCGCTACTAGAGTCGCGTCACTACTACTGCGTACTTTACGTAGCGAGCGCGAACTATTTCGTCCAGCGAATAAACATAAAGATCTCCCGAATTGGACGCCGGGTGAGAGTGAAAGTCTATGCGAACAATCTACAAAAAAGGAATTAAGTCTTACGCCTTTCTTATGTGGACAGCTCTGCCTTTTTGGCACGTGGCTTGATGACGAATTCGTCTGGCGTGACGTCGGGAGCCTCTCCACCTAGAGCACTTGTATTTCGAGCCCCATTATCGCAGTCTTTTTTTAGGCGTACTTCCATCCCAAACAAGCTTCACATACGCGGATCTCGAGCCCGTGTTCATCAGTTCAAGAGTCGCAGTGCCATTCTAAAGGCTTGACTACACGAGAAACCTCAAATAATAAGCCATACCTACCTTCTGAATGTAGATTTGATCTCTTTTCGATTGAACTCGACTACGTCCACCATATCCCGACAAAGGAAGCTATCAAGGATCCCTAAGAGAATTTAGAGATTGAACACGTCAGCGCTTACGTAATAAGTATCTCCAATTTCAGATAAACTGATAGCGAGAGACGATTGGACGAGCCTCTCCGTTTCACAGATAAACCAGACGACAACGGAAAAGCACTCCTAGCAAAAAATAGGCCCTTTTTGGAGAAAACCTCTATTACCATTACCTTGGCTCTCGCCGTAACTTCAATTGAAGCGGCAGGTTTCTGACCGTCGGCTTCCACCTAGAAAAAAAATTACGTACCTCCTAAGATGAATTTCTCGTTTTACCAAAAAATGTTTGAAACTTTCGCCCACGCTTAGCACCACTTTCATGCTCTTATCGACGGTATTTCGAATGGTGAATTTTTTGACGCTAAACAAAGTCAAACATTGGAGAAAAACCGACGACTTTTTTTTCTTTTTTCTCTACCTTGTCGAACCCAAAGCGACGCCAGAAAAGTGCACAAAGGGAAGACTGCAGAACAGAAGTTGCTTCCCCTTTTCGCACGTCCCCTCATCAATAATATCATGCTGTTCATTAGAACTCGGCGATTGCGGAAGAAAAGAGGTCACTTCTGCTTCTTTATCAGGCGAAGGAGAAAACTCAGTAGGAGAATCAGCAATAAGTGAAAATTGCGGCTATACATATAATATTCAAAATGACCCCAGCGCAAAAATCATCTAAAAAACTTCTAATCACCCGCCGATGAGACGATAACTGACCACTGCCGTCCAAAGCACCGAGACGACTGCTCCAAGCGCCAAACAAAGTCGTCGGAGAGACGACCGTGCTGTTACTACTCGCTTCAGAACCATCCTTATAAAAAACTACAATAATAAAAGCCTCAATGAGGTTAATACTGTACTTGAAAGTCTGCGTTTTCGTCTCCCTCCTCTGCTGCTATCGCTTCAGCAGCCGGCTTGAATTGAACATTATAGGTCAATCCAAATTCGCCTTAATTAATTAAAAATTAATAGTAATTCAATTTTGTATCGATGCATTTTTACCGAGGGATTTCGTTCTAGACTCTGTCGCAAAATCTTCGAATGTGACCCCCGATGTCTTCGTTTCGCTGCTACCGAAGGGATCGAGTCGATCTTGTGTTGCCGATGCGATTAGTGTCTTATTTTCTTCCGTTGAGACGTCTGCGTGGTCCGCTTGACTCTTTTCTGATTCCGGCGAGAGGAGAGACAGTGGCGTATCGCATCCCAGCGATACTTTTTCTATAAAACGACACTCCCGATCGGCGTTGCACTCCGGGAAGAAGCGAAAATCACCGTCAAGACTGGAGAAACTGGACGAGAAGCCGTCCATCGCCGAAGCGTTTGAAAACTGAAGAGAGTGGCCGCTGTGAGGTCCCGGACTATCAAAAATGAATGCGGGCGTTGTCATTCCCATCGAATCAGAAAGAGGCCAAGAACTCTTGAAATTGGCTCAAGATGGTCCGTTCAGTGATCACCTGAAAAACATGAAGAATGCCTTCGTGAAACAGCGCCATAACACGTATTGTGGCGTGGTGAGCTTGATCATCTGTTCGAATTCGCTCGACAAAGAAGTGCGAAAGAACTACGCTGGACCGCTTGCAGAAGACTTCCAAGAGGAGGATTTCTTTACAGTCGAGCAAGCGAGGAAGGCAGTGGACAGAGAAATCGTCGCAAAGTAAGCTGAAACACTCTAGTAAAATAAACATCTGTAGTCAGAGGTGGAAAAAAATTGAATTAGGTACGAGTTTTCACCGAGTACAGAGTCTTTTTCTAGGGAGGGTTTGACGTTGGATCAAATTTTTGAATTGGCAAAAGCGCTGGACTTCAATCCTCATCTTCATCGTCCTGGCTCATCGGATGGCATGATGACACTGTCGTCGTTTCGCTCCCTTCTGAAGGACTGCCTAGGAAGCAAAAACAAAAGGATCATCGTCAACTACGACATGTCCGTTCTCGAGCAGGAACCGATTTGCCATTTCAGCCCCCTTGGCGGCTATCACGAGGACGAAGACGTGGCCCTGGTGCTCGATACTTGGCAGACGACTCCCGTTGGATGGGTGACCCTGGAACGACTCTACAACGCCATGAAAACCATTGATCCGGCGTGCGGACAACTTCGCGGCGCGTGTGTATTGAACCTATAATTGAAACCTTTTTTTCTCTCGTCTCCCAACAGTCGCCGTCATTTTAAAATTTAAAATTTAAATCAGTGCAATGCCACAAGCCAATTGTACACACTATAAACAACGTCTATCCGTCCTCTAACACGTCTACTTAGAACAATAAATTATATCCCGCCTAAAACCCCTTGTTTCCCATCCCCTCTTCTCCCAAAATTGATAATATCCCGTCATCTACACCCCTATTGTCCATAATCCTTTTCTCTTCGGGACTGCCTCGTTCGGCTCGTGTGCATCTCCCCCTCTCGCGTCTTTCCTCGCGTTCCCGATCCCTGAACAGCCTGCATGGAGCTACCCATCGTTCCCTGAACGGCTTGCGCCGACGACGACGACGGAATTCCCGCCGTCCGTCGATCCCCCGAAACGCCAACAACAGCATTCTTCGACTCGTGCACGCGCTTGCTTCTCTTCTCCTTATGATTCGGCGGCTCACGCGGATAGTAAGAGTGAAGCGTAGACTGAACTAAAAAAAAAGAACCCTTATACCCCCTAAGAACTTATCCCCCTATTCGTCTCTCTTTACTCGGCGCTGGCTGATGAGGCCCCGGAGCGGAAAACATGTCCTGTCGCCGCGACATCGCCGCCTGAGCGGCGGCGGCGGCGCCAGTCGGCGGCACTTGCCGACTCGTACCCGAACGCTGCATCATCAGATGTTCGGACTTCAAAGGCGCGCTTGTCGGAAGAGGATCGACCATGACACCGGGATACCCGTGTCCAGAAGTATAGGGCATTTGAGCGAGAGGCGGCGCTGCAGCCGCCGCCGGTGGCCCCTGCGCCGCCGCCGCCGCCGCCGCCGCCGCCTTGTCTTTATGTTCTCTATGTTCCCTGTGATCTGGATCGTTCTCGCGGCCACCACCGCCGCCGTGGTGGTGATGGTGATGATGATGACCTCCTCTCTTATCCCCCTGGTGATTTTCTCTGAGTCCGAAGCATTAAAATCATCATTTTTCTTACTTTCAACGTGTTCCAGTCGAAGACGTAGTCGTAGGTGAAGTTCTGTCGATGGAAGAGATTCCGAAAGAGCTGTCGGAGATAGTGATAATCGGGCTTGTCGTCGAATCGGAGCGATCGGCAAAAATTTAGATACGTAGCAAATTCAGCTAAAGGAAAAATCAATTAAATAATAATAATAATAATAATAACATACCAGGAAATCCTTTACAAAGAAAATCAACTGGCGTCGACATTTTCTTCTCGCTGATTCTGTCATATTTCTGCTTTTTTGTCGCCGCCTTGAGCCCCTGCCAAGGCAACGAACCCAAATTGAAATACATGAGCATGTAACCGAGCGACTCCAAATCGTCGCGACGACTTTGTTCTAAGTAACGACATAAAATAAATAAATAAATAATCCATCTCGACGCCCCCTTACCGATGCCCAGATGCGTATTGATGCTCGCGTAGCGCGCCGTTCCCGTCAAATTCTTGTCCTCTCGATAGGGTATATGTTGATGGGTTCGCGGATCGCGATACTTCTTCGCCAATCCGAAATCGATGATGTAGACGAGATTGCCTTTCTTTCCCAAGCCCATGAGAAAGTTATCGGGCTTGATGTCGCGATGAATAAAGTTCTTCGAGTGAACGTACTCCACGCGACTTATCTGCAAAGGGAAGGAGTCCCAGCTGGCATCCCAATGAATGCAAACGTGGTATCAATATGCGCCCCTGTCTGTACACTCTACGGATTCCGTCCCCCCGTCTACCCAGTCAAAATCAAACGCCGTCTTGTCGCAAATCCTCGCCGCAGGAACCGTCGGTTCCACGGCAACAATCCCCGATCAGTTTCTCAAATGAGAACAAGAGTCCCAGACGGCCTATTAGCATATTTCACAAAGGGGCTCCCTAATGAATGCCTTCGTAACGAAATCAACCAAGCGGGGACAGAAGCCTCGAAGAGGTGGAAAGCGACCAACCCTAACTCTTTCTCTATCGCTTTCTAAATCCTTCGTCGAGGAGGTTCTTACAATATAGGAGAGAAAAAAGGACCAAAAAAGCGTGGGTTTAGGAAATGTTATTAGAGTCCGGGTCCGTCGCGAGGGGAAACCACTGATGGGACGATCGGAAGGCGGGCTAACCCACTTTACCCGCCGCGACACCCAACCCTCAAAAAAATCGTCGAGAGCGAATGTAAGTAAATAGGCGTTGTCCCCCCTTCATATATTCTCACGCGTTCGTTCTCACCAGCTGATCGGCGAGGAGGAGAACGGTTTTCACGCTGAACTTTCGCGAGCAGAAATTAAACAAATCCTCCAAACTCGGTCCGAGAAGTTCCATGACGAGAACGTTGTAGTCGCCTTCGGCGCCGCACCACCTGATGTGGGGAATGCCGACTAGACAGACGCGCGGGGGGAAAGGGGAGGGGGGAAAAAAAACGGTCGGTTAGATCGCTCGCGAGCGCGCGAATCGCGTCGTTTTCTTCTCGTACCACCGCCTTGCATTATTTTGTAGAATTTCGCTTCGATGTGAAGCTGTGGGTGGCGCGTGCGGACGCATTCTAGCTTGATTGCCACCTCTTCGCCCGAGTAGACGTTCGTTCCTATAGAAATCGCGGATCAACGACGAAGGGGTGGGGAACGGGGGAGCGAAAAAAAAAACGGGTGGCTCCCTCCTCCCCTTTCATCTTCCCCCCCGCTTTCTTTTTCTTTACGTACCGAGGTAGATGTCGCCGAATGAACCGCTGCCTATCTTGCGACCGAGACGGTATTTGTTGCCGACTCGAAGTTCCATTTTTTCGTCGCTTCCTCGTTTAGCGTACGGGCATAAAGACTCGAGAACGAGGGAGGAGTCGGCTCTAGCGAGGCGAATCTTTGTTGGATTCGCTTCGAACACTTTCGAGTGGCTTACTAGAGTCCTTTAGCCACGCGGACGAGAAGCGACGACGACGGATGGACGAGATTTCGACGGATACCGACGACGAAATACGAAGAACAACAAAGAGTAGCTCAATAGGAATGGCCCGTATAAGCGTCGTCATCAACCACTAAATGCATTACATACATTCAATATGACCCGAAGCGTCGAAAGTACCCAAAGGAAAAACTTTGCTAACGCAGCGTTCAGCGCGGAAGCAAATGCATTATTTCATTATAAAAAGTTTCATATATAAGGCAAGAGAGCACTTCCGCCACGCACCCAGATTTCGATCATGAATACAAGAAAACTTTTATGGTATAACACTTAATCAAGAAAGACTGATGAAAAAATTGCGGTCAGTCTTCACTCTGATTCAATGCGTGGGGCTGTGGTCTATTACCTGTCTAATTCAATTTGTCATTATGCGTGGATAGCTTGCTACACAGTATAAAATAGCCATACAAAAGAAAAAACATTTACATATTAGCCTCCAAAGTGACAACGTCTTCGGGCAAAGTCCAACCACAAAGTAAATCAGCGACAACATTCATTCTATCCTGGCCCCAAATTACGTACGGATTTCCGTTAACCTGGAAGCTAGGAACTCCAATCACTCCAGCAGAAATAGCTCTGAAACGCGGAAGTCATATCGCGTAACGAAACTCCCAGCCACGTTACCTAGCAACGTTGACCCTGAGCTGCTCTTTGGTCTCTGGTTTTTGAGCCTCAGTCAGCAATCCCTTCCCATCGAATCCAGACTCATCAAGCAAACGGCATAACACCTATAAAATGTACGTATAACCAAGCATGTATGTGTGAACCCTCCTACATCTTCTTTCGATATGTCTCGATCGTCAACCCAAGCGGCTTTGTCTAAATTAGGTTCTGTCTCTCTTAGGCATGCGACGTCTCGTTTCGAACTCACATATCGTGTCTCTTAGTCTGTCGCTTTTTTCCACGAGAGCGACGCGAAGGGCCGATACGCTTCGAATGGGAAACGTGCTTGGTGTTCGAAATGGGACATGTCCCGCATCGGCAATCCAATCCTGTAGGTCCTGTTCTCCGTATGCCCGCTTGATTTCAGGCACTTCTAAGAGAGGAACCTAGAAGAGCGCTAGAGAGAGAGATACGTCTGTCAGTCAGACCACGTGCTCACAACTGGAGTGCCAATCTCTTTGAATAGAGCCCCAACGAGAATTGGTACCCACTCCACTGTCACATCAATGGGAGCTAGGCTCTTCAACAGACCATAGATCTAACATTAATAAATAATAAAATATATTATATTGAAATTCTAAAGAACTGCAGTACTTTCTGGCTTCCTAAATAGCTCCACGGGCTCGAAAAGTCGTAGTAGAAAGTCAGGTGACCCTTCCGTCCGACGTCAGGAAATGCCAATCGAAGTGGACTCGCACTCTCGTTTCCAAGCACTCTCTCCACAAAATGCATTCTATCGACTCCCCAATACAAACGATCATTAACCCAGAAACTAGACAGCAAAAAATAATAAAAAATAATACTAATACCCGGTCTCCCTACCTCGGCACGCCAAACGCTCCCCTAGTAAACGCCTCGTGTGTATTCTGCTTCAGACTTTCTCTCCCCTGCTCAATCTGCTGACGAATGTCCGAAAAACTCCATCCAATCGATGCTGCGATGGATTGCAGCACTTGGCTATCAGTGACATCAGCGTGCTTTTGCCAGTACGCTTCATAGAGAGAATGAGTGAGTTTCACTCTGAGACCGCTGTCTGGTTCGGTCGATGCAATCAAGCGCATCGCATTCAACGTTTTCTGTGGATGACTAGCCGGAACAGTCAGCGATAAGCCGTTTCTCTTCATGCTCAGCATAAAATCTAAAGGAGAACGATTTCTTCTGTTTTCTCTTTGGAAGTCTCTACCTTTCGTCAATAGCCTGCGCTTTGCCTGCGGCATGACGGAGTACGCCGAGCCGTCCTTGCCTTGGGGAGCACGCGAGAGGTCGTAAAGCCCGCCTAGGTTGAGTTTGGAGCGAGTGGAATCGAGCGAAGGCGTTTGGTCTTACCTAGGAGGACTGGACGCCATTTGATCGATGCATTTGTTCTGCGAGCAAGATTTTCAACTATTCTGCTTGCAGCGTAAGCAAAAGGACAAACGATGTCGTAGTAGAACACGAATTCCTTCATGACTTGCGCGCTTTACTGTAGCAAATAACAGCGATTGGGTTATGACGTCACATGCAGCTCTTATCAAACGGACGAAGTCGATTTTATAAACGAACTGTCTTCAGCTTGACTGTCAAACAGTCCGCTAGTCTCGGTCTCCTCCTTCATGGACTTTTTTGGCAATTGTGACGAAGCCAGCTCGACGTTTTCTTTGTTCGGTCTCCCTTTATTAGTCGAGTTGCGGGAGAAGTATCGTGCATAAATATGGTTTGCGTTCAAAAGTAAAATAAAGGCAATGCCCCACTGAAAAAAATCGACGGGTTTGCTAGCAATTTATCAATCCAGTACTGTAGACTTTACCTGTAAGAATGTCATCATGAGGCTGTCCATTTCGAACGTGTACCAGTCAGGTACATCTTTGATTGTGTCTACTATCCACCAGATGAGTACTGTCAATCCAACGAGAGGAGTCACAATCCTGCGCATATGGGATTAGGAGAATGCAGTGGTCAGTTGTAAGAAAAAGTTTATACATTATTGCGAAGTTCCACGCTTTGCGAAGTTTCCAGTCGTCCGTACCAAACTAATTACAAAAGGTTTTTATTAGTATTTAATTAAGAGGTGCTCAAACCCAACCTCATTCACACAAACGGCCCGAAACCTATCAGCGCCGAATTTGACGACCAATCCGACCAGCATCAGACCGCTTGGAATTAGTGCAAAAGACCAAACTTCGTCCTAAAAGAAATAAAGATAAATCCATAGTCTACGTAGCTGACATTACCTGACCAACGAGGTAGTTCACGTCTAGAGCTGATGGTGCGCCTATGCCAAACGTTACAATAGTCACAACAATAGCAGAAACGATTCGAGACACTAAGTCAATAGTGGTTATCAGAGTATTGACAAAACATAGTGTACTACCTCCCATATTCTCCAAGACAAGAGCAAGAAGTTCGAAAGTTGCTATGAGAGAGCTGAATCCGGCAAAAGCCAAGGATAGAAAGAATAGCACAGCCAAAAAACGCCCAGCTGTCATTTCCGCATACAACAACGGCATCCTTCCAAAACAAATGTCAACTAACGGCATGCGCGGAGGATCTCGTACCATATAAAAGTCAATCCAGTGGCCGCTGGTCCACTGTCCTTCAATATAGGCACTATTTCGCGTCTTGTGTATCCCGTTAGACTGAGCACAGAGAAGACGTTGCAGAACGTCATGATGCCACAACAAAGACTGCAAGACAACGCGACTGTATGTATCTATTTGCTGGTTAGCCTCTAACTAACCTAACAAAATTATTTGCAATCGGGGTCACAGTTCCCATAGAAACGATTCCGTCGTGTCTTCTCATATAAGTAGCATATGTAAGAAATAATCCATCTCCGGCACCTTGACACGCATGTTGGATGATTCTCTATCAATAGCCCTCCCTTTACCTGTATCCCAAGCATTCTGCGTTACGGCATCGATCCACGCTTGTGGCGTTTTCAACACACCTGGTCGTATTCAACGACAATTAAAAACACAAGTCGAAGATTTTCTACTTACTCCAGTCAGGGGAAAATAGATAGGTAATGCCTTCGTAGGCGTACTGAAGACTGAGTGCCCACGCCGTAGAAAATAGCACAATAACGAGTAGCAAAGGAACGATGATTTTGTTGATAGTTTCAATTGTCTTGACTCCTTTTATTATAGAGATTCCCGCTAGCACACATCCGATGGCGTGGCAGACAATTGGCCAGTTGCTATCCTAAGGAAAATATATACGATTTGTTCTAATTATGAGAAGGAATTAATTGACTTGAAGATAATCCCACTCTGTACGAGACTCGTTTAGCGTTGTGGGAAGGCTATTAAAGCAACTAAAAGCCGTGTAGTAGAAACACCAGCCTACAATAACCGCATAGTATCCCCTAATGTAGATGAAATAACTCTGTGACAGTCGACGACAATCAGCGGAATTCTTACGCAACGCCTAAGGTAGCAATTGCCATCCATCCGCCCATCCAGACGTACCAAGGCCCGTGGAAGTGCTCAAACGCTCCCACGACCGTCTTACGGCTGTATCTTCCGACGGCGTACTCAATGAGAATGACCGGTATGGACCAAACCCACAAGCCAAGGGCCCAGACGAGAAGAAACGCCAATCCACCTAAGGAAGCACCGTCTCATTTGACGCTTCTTTGACGACGAACTAACCTACCTTCTTCTCCACTATTCTGAGCAACGATTCGAGGAAAACGCCATATATTCCCCGTTCCAATGACGCAACCCAAGCAGGACAAAACCAAGCCCAACTTGGACTTGAACATAGGCTAAGAGACAATCGCAGTCTCTAGAATACAATTTTTTTTCCGGACAGACTAACCGTTTCTGGAGGATCATCGTCGACACCGCCCATGTTGTCTTGCGAGGCACGTGAACGGAGGCGAGAATGAGCCGCAGTGTGAGTACAGCCCACGTGGATACACCGTGATCACAGAAAACACCCAAGAGGTAATTCAAAATAATTTATTGACAATAAATCCTATCCTACACGCAAGTGATTCGTTTTTTACCTAACACTAACAGGTGGCAATGCATTTGCTATGAGCAGCTGACTGTCATGTGGCAGCTGATCAGGAAAAACAACACTAAACTCAACAATAAGGTCTCCTCGCGTTGACGGATCTTTCGAATACGGCAGACCACATCCAGGTACCACAATAGTGCTACCCGGCTTGACAACAGAATGACAATCGACAGGTACACGAACCCCTGGCTCGAGAGCCGGCACCTCTACGCTGCATCCCAATAGCGCGTCCCGAAGCCCAATATTAGCAACGTAGCGCACGTCACTGCCCTCTCGCTTGAAAACCGGATGCGGTTTGTCGCGAATTGTGAATACAATGTCCGCAGGTATTCGACCGGGGTATTGATCGCCCGCCTCGGGAAACGTAACGCGCGTTCCCGCTTTCCAACCCTTTCTCACCGTCACCGTGAGGACGTTCTCTTCGCCGTGGCACGTGCGCGGATCTTCGTTGTAAACGGTTCGCGTCACTTTGATGCGTTTCTCGCAGCCGTTCAATACGTCGTCGAGACTGACGTAGAGATCGCGTTCGATAGGCGGATCGCGCTTCCGGCCGGAACCAAAATTCGACAAATTCATAAAAACTCCGTCGTCGCCGCCCCCGAAACCATCGAAACCGCCCGACGAAAGCCCGCTTTGACCGCCTCGGCTAAAGACGCGAAAGAACGTCTGAAATGGATCGACGTTCGAAAAAGAAAACGACGAGAAGTCGTGGGCGTTCCCCGGAGTCCCGCCCCCGCCTCCGCTGCTGCCTTTGAGACCCTCTTCGCCGTATTTGTCGTAGATGTCGCGCGTTTTTGGATTTGAAAGGACTTCGTAGGCTTCGGCTATGCCCTTGAACTTCTCGGCGGCACGGGGATCGTTGTCGTTTTTGTCCGGGTGGTGTTTTAGAGCCAAGCGTCGATACGCTTTCTTGATGTCTTTCTCCGTCGCGTTGCGAGGGACTCCCAGTATTTCGTAGTAGTCCTTGCCCATTGGAACGGTGTTGCCAGATTGACGCTCTGGTGTCGGTGGGCGCCTAATGTAAGCATGTCGAATGTTGGGGCGATTTCTGGAATCTTCTCAAGAACGCGCGCACGTTAAATCGGTCACAGGGCGTCGCCATGACGTCGTCAATGGATGGCGTCATCCAGAGCCCTATATATATCGACGGTCGTCTGATTGAATTGTCTTCTTCAGGACTACTCCGCATTTTCGAAAGCGTCACTCGACGAAATATGCCGGCATTTGTGTCCGAATCGGACGATTTTCAATCCGCACCGGAGCCCACGTGGATATGCCGTGAACACAGAAAACATCCAAAAGGTAATTTGAATATTTTACTAGAGAATGATGGCCCGGTGTTCACCGTGTTGCCATCATGCAAAGCCTCCCACCGCTTACCGTACGCGAGTGCATACCATACTGTGACGTCATAATTTTTTATGTTGTTTGAATATTTTATTATTATATTTCATGTAATACAGATCTCTCCTCCAAAAAAATATTAAAATACATATTAAAAATAATAAAATTATCTTCCAAGCAGAATATCGAAAAATTGAAATAGATAATTTATCTAAAATGAAATAAATAAAATGCGCACTGGAATTTCTTGCCGGAATATATCACGCCATACTAGAGAGCTTTCCCCGAGACCCTCTTCACCTCTGTTGTAGATGTCGCGCGTTTTCGGATCCGATAGGACTTCGTAGGCTTTGGCTATTTCCACGAATTTCTCAGCAGCACGGGGATCGTTGACGTTTTTGTCCGGGTGGTGTTTTAGAGCCAAGCGTCGATACGCTTTTTTGATGTCTTTCTCCGACGCGTTGCGAGGGACGCCCAGTATTTCGTAGTAGTCCTTGCCCATTGGAACGGTGTTGACAGACTGGTGTCGTTACGTAGAGTGACGCAAGAACTCTTCTTTCGTGACATGACATCACTATCCTAGAATATCTTCTCACTGCGGAACGCGCGCGCGTTAAAGTCACCATGACGTAAGAGATGACGTCAATGGATGGTGTCGTCTTCGAGAAACAGCGATTCCAATTGTGCGCCCTTCACTGCTTGAATTGCCTTTTTCAGAACTCTTCGGCATTCTGTAAAGCGTCACTCGACGAAATATGCCGGCGTTTGTGTCCGAATCGGACGATATTCAATCCGCACCGGAGTTGGCTCGGCTTGGGAAACTACGACGTCAATGTCATTCTCTTCGCTCTGCAGAGTAAGGGGTATAAAGGTCTCTGGTTCGACCAGAGGAGGTGAGGTTCGATGTTTCTCCGATATTTCGTCTCAAAATATCGATATTTATAATTAGGTCGTTGAGTCAGGTCGAAACCGAGTTTCTGCTCGGTTTCATCTTGAATGTGCCGGCGCCTACTTTTAAATTTCTGAATTTTCTGCGCCCTTGCGTTGATCGACGGCACTGGATTTCATTTCGACGAATCGAAGGCAATTTTTACAATTTCGATTCGCTACAGAATTCTCCGTCACTAATAGGATCCGACGAGGACATGATCAATTATCTTAGCCGGGAACTCAAACTCCCTGACCGGAATTTAATACTTGTTGTAGCTGATGACGTAGACGATAGTTTAGTATGGAAAGAATAAAGAAATAAAGAGATCCCCACATTTACGGGCTACCAAGTGATTTATGTATTATACGTAATAGGTATGTACCACCACCGTAAAGGAACTCACGTCACGTCAATTTTCCCGGCAGAGACATTACTATTGAAAGGAGTAGGCAAGGTTCTGTGGTGCGCCGCACCATTTGCCTAGGAATTGAAGCACGTCTTGGCACTCGGGACTGCTGGACACCTATACAACACTTATTGATTATTATTATTAATTATTGATGATTTTTACGCCACCTTTGTTGCCATGACGAACTTGTTCCAGTCGTCTTTGAAAGCGACTCGGTCGCGATTTTTGAAATCAAGATGATTTCGCAAAACCGGATAACCTTGAGAAATCCAATTCCCGCCTCGACGCGACAATTCCACAGCGAGAACACTCACCTGTTACTACGCATGGTGGCGACTTCACCTTCGTGTCGGCAGCGACGAGAGAAGCTTCGTACGTACCTCGTTCGTCTTTAGTCAGGGATTGTTCAATCTATAGGCAATTCAATTGCTTGTGCAAGCCCCAGAGGGGAGTATCATCATCACCTGTTGATCGACGGAAACTGCCAAGACCCACTCCTTTATTTCTTCCCTTTTATCCTCCTACGATTATCAGAATCACTCAAAAATAAAAGGCAAGTCGTTTCAACGTACGGAAATGATTGGAGTTTCGGGTAGGGGTACTTCAAAGGGTATATCAGTGTCGGCGAAATCGCTGTTGTCAATCGTATCGAGACTTCCTTCGTCAATTGCCTAGAGATGGGCATTAGAACTGCAATACCTAACGTCAGTGCCTCACTTCGCACAAATCCAAGAAGTGATTGAAGAAAACAAAAGCCATGCTTTCCCATCCAACAGCCTGGAACGATAAATATTCGGGTAATTTGAAAAAAGGATATACAACACTGCCATGCCTGTGCAGCCTTTCCAGCTTCAAAAAAGGCTTTATCGGCACGAACAACGTCTGAATGTCTCAAGAGAGAAACGCTTATCTTAGCAGCAATTTCGTCCTAAAAGGAAAAATTAATAAATACCACGCGACAAGTCGATAAAAATCGTCTTCTTTACCAGGGACTTTTGACCGTGACACGCTGCTCGCACGGAATAGTAGTGAGCTATAATCAAATACTCTTCGAATTCCCGAGCCGCTGCCGTTTCCGCACGAGACGACCGCATGACGTCGTCGGTCTAGACAAGAAAAAAAGACGTCGCAAGCGTCAAATCTCGGTCATTTTTTTACTGACGAGAGCAAACATCATGTCTCTCAGCGAAGCCCAAACACCGTACTTCCCCGTGCTTAAGCCGAACAGATCCAGCGCGAGACGCTTATAAATGTTGAAATTCTGCATGTTGCCCGGGGCTCCGTGCTTGGAAAAGACGCTCAGAGCTTCGACGGGCTTTCCGGACTTGATGAGATGAGCTGCGTACAGGGCGACGTACTTGTCGAGCACTTCGGAGCCCTACACGACAAATAAGACATACGGAAGTAGAAACGAACGATTTTTACCTGTTGTCCGGCCAGCTTCAAGCATCGTTCCCATTCTCCCTGCCTCGCAAGCATGTCGAGTCCGGCAATGGGATCCTCTCCGACGAGCTGCGACAAAGACTTAGCCTATACTCTCGGATATAGAGACGACTATTACCGCCTTCGCGTCCTCTACGCCACCGCGTTTTCTCAAAAATTCTTTGTATTTCGTTGAGACGTATTTCGAGAATCTAGGTGGTGAGAGGATTGAGGCGGTGCCACAAAGTGTTATTTTTTTATTCGTATACTGTGGAGCCATTTGAGCGGCCGTGTCCTTAGCCAAATTCCACATTTCCCCTCGGACGTACATATCGATTGCCTCTTGAATCATTTCGACACCCACAAAGAGTTCAGCCGCCTAAGAAAAAAAGCTCCTACTGTATTTCCCCCTCACAGGCAAAATTCAAAACGATCACCTCTTCGTATCTCTCTATTTCAGCGAGTCGTTCGCAGGCCGTCGAAGCGACGTCGGGCGCATCGTCAGGAAGAAATTTTATAGCCAATTCAGTGGCCTAAAGTAAGAAATGGCTTCATTATAAACTATTCGCACAATATCACCTTCTTCCAACAGTGAGCCAGAAAATCGTAGTCGGAGCTCTGTTGGACCGTGATCTTCATGTACGCGTTGACGGCTCTCGAATAGTCGCCGTTCTGCTCCCACGTTTTGGCCGGAGCGACAAGTTCCTCCGTCGTTCTGCAAAGAAAACAACGTTCCTTTTCAGAATTTCTCAATTGTACTACTACTACTACGCACTTAATTCCTTTGGAACTATTCACGTAAATCTCGTACTCTTTCTGGAGCCGAGGTAGCTAAAGGATCTCGAGAATTAGAGACAAGAAAGACTAAAGAAAAGAATCGACTTTGGCCGGGAGATAGTCTTTTGCCACCCTGATGGCGTCCGTCCACATATTCGCTTCCTGAGAAAGACGGAGAGATGAACAAATCCCAACCCAGCAGCTATTCTCTACCTTGTAATATTTCAGAGCAAGTTCGGGTCTCTGTGCTCTAAGGAGAAACGATTCTGCAGCCTGATAGTCTTTGCTTTCGAAAGATACTCGCGCCTGCCCAGTGCGGATATTCTTTTGGCCAAAGAGTTAGTTTTGGATGAACGAACCTGGCCAACGAGAACGTCAGCAACGCTCGAAGGATCGTATTCTTCAGCGACGCGTTGAGCGCTCTTCCAGTCCTGATTATGAACGTACCTAAAAGCGAAGTGAGATATCTTTTATTGGGAAGTACAAGGATACATCAAAACTGCTTCTTTTGGCTTTCCGGACTTGACAAATTCACTTTCAGCCTCCTGAAACTTTCCCTGATAGAATAATAGAAAATTAGGACACGTAAAAAAAGAAAGTTTCGTCATGCCTCGTCTTCCAAAAACATGGCATATTTCAAATGAATTTCAGGCAATTTTCCTTTACCAGCTGACCGCGCAAGCTCAAAAGCAAATTCAAACGAGCTAAAAGCACCATCACAGCACCCAAAATAATAAAAAAAATAATGAATTTACCCATTTTCAGCGGCATATTCCATAGCAGCTTCAAGCAAACCAAATTTCGTCAGAAGACGAATCGCAGAATCGCCGCCCAAACTCTTGGCCCACAAGTAGGCAACTTGCTTGGCAGCGTTCGCTCCACCGTGCTGCTTAGCAACCTATTACCACCACCACCACCACTACTAGTGCAGTACACGAAAAACAATTCTCGCCTACTCTATAAGCATCTTCCCACATGTCATTGTTCCTAAACATATTGACGGCCGCTCTCCAGTCCTTCGCATCGCAGTAGTGCTGCTCGGCTTGTTTCATCTGCCCTTCGCCTTCGAGTTCCTGCATAAAACGGTGATCGATGCACTTGAAGTCGGCAAGAGCGACGAGACCTTGGCTAAGTGGAGATGCGTGTCAACTATGAGATCGGGATGATGCGCTGCGACGAGTCGAATCATGCTGTCGTACTGTGGAAACAAATATCGATGCGCACGAGATTTTAATTAATAGAATAGCTGAAAACCTGTCGGACTTTCTTGTACATTTGGATTGCCAAGTCGGGCTCGTTGACGGTGACGTAAAGCCTGCAACGTGAGCGTTTATTTACCGTATTATCGTACAGGAAAATCGACTGACTTTTCTGCTTCGTGATACGCTCCCTGCGACTCCATTTCCTTCGCTTGACCTATGTACAAAACGGCGACCTCTTCCGGCTTCATACACGTCACAGCAAGCTGAATAGAGAAAACAGACATGAAATTAAATTTTGTCAAAAATTTTGATACCTTGTGAGCTTCATCCCACATGTTGGCCGCTTTGTACATGTCAATAGCGTCTTGGGCGAGTCCACCCTTGACGAAATAACGCTCGGCAGCCTGGAAAGAATTTCCAGAAAACATAGAAAGATAAGAAAGACCTTACCTGGTAGTCTCGCACTGAAACGTAGTGAACTGCTAGTTGACGATAGTATCTATATAAAAGTTGCGACTACTGCGTATAAAAAACTACGAATAATGTTTCTGTACCGTGCTGCGACCGTGTCTTCTTGCAGCTCGACAATTTGGACGGCCTTTGCCCATTGCTTGGCTTGTATAGCCGCTTCTATGGCTTTTATGGAGTGACTATAAAGAGAGAAAGAGGGCAATGAAAAAAGTTCAAGGTTCTAGAAGTCACAAGTGTTTATTCTACTTGTTTTTTCTCACCCGGCTTCAATGAAGTGGCTGATCGCCGAGTCGTATTGCTTCTGCGACGCAAGATAGTCTCCCCATTCGTCTTCCAAAGAGACGACGTCGTTTGGGAAAGCCGATCTAGCCAACTCAACAGCTAACAAAAGATGCGGCCCATTCAACACAAAAACGCCAAAAAAACACCCCTGCGCATACCTCGTCTATAAGCCTTCCCTTTTCTAAACGCTTCAAGTGCCTTTTGGTGATTTCTAGTTTTGACGAACAAGTCCCCAGCCTAAAGCCCTTACTAGACCTAGAACGCAGGTCCGCACGATCATTTCTCACCTTTTCGTAGAGTCCAGCCCTGAGTAGAGCAACGGCAATTCTGTCCAACAAGTCGGTCATCGTCGACAACTCTTCTTGAGATAAAGCCAGCTGTGCAGCTTTTGCAGGAAGCCCGGCTTTCATGTACAAATTCACTGCTCCAACGTAGTCCTGCTGAACTTCGCGAAGCTAATGGGAAAATAGTCCAAAAGAAGAAGCGTTCAAATCTTGCTCTCACTTCTCCGGCTTTCTCTTCTTGTCCGCTATCAAGCAAATGCTTGTAGTAGGAAACTTTGAGATTTTCCAGCTCGTCGTGACCCTAAAAAGATTGATCGCGTCATTTTTTTCGTTTCTGTTTGGTTTCTCTTCACTTTTGCTTCGGCGACGGCGAGACACTCGTCCCACATGTGAAGGTCTTGATACATTTGCATCACTTCGTCGACGCAACCCTTGCGCAAAGACACTTTCTCCCCACCGGGTCGAGTCACGAATCTTTACGCGCATTACCTGTTCCAGTAGCAAGTTTTCGGCCAGTTTAAAGTTTTTATCAAGCATTGCCAGTTTGGCTTTGACCATGAAATGCTCCACGCCCCGGCCATTCTAGAATAATAATAATCAGCGAAGAACGTTCGCAATTAGCTAAAGTAGACCAAAGATGCCCGCATACCATTCTGGCGCTCGCATTTTCAGCTAGATTCTTGACTTTCTGCAGATACCTCGCTTTCGAGACGTCCCCAAGAGCAGCATAACACCTAAAAAAACCCCTCCAAATACACAAAAACCTACTTGCCTAAGTTTCTAACCTCTCAGCAATGTGCAACTGTCTCTCGGCGAGACTGAGTCCAGCCAACGTTTTCCACATCGCCTCCGTCTCGGGCGACATTTCGAGAATCTCCAAAAAGGCGACGGCCCGATTGTAGTCGCCGTCGTCGACGGCGGTGCGAAATTCAATGAGTCCCTCGTCGAGCGTGTACGAAACGGTGCTGACGCCCTCGTTCACGACCACCTCCGTCTTGCCTTCGCTTCGCTCCAAATTGACGATGTCGCCGCGCAGAGGAAACATCGTCACTTGCTCGGGCGCGTCGATGTTGTACCAGACGCACAGATTGCCGCGATTCTGCGCGACGACGACGTCGCTAAGGGGGACCCACTGTTGGGGAATTTTTTTAATTTTCAAATTTTGTTTTTCGGCGGGTGAAAAAGGCGCTTGCCTGAACGTAAGAGCAATAGTTCAGTACAGTCGATTTGACGCTGGATTCGACGTCAAAAAGATGCAGCTAGATACGGAAGTTGGAGTATCGCGTTCTCTTTCCCCTCTCTATTATAAACTACCTTCTGGTGTTTGTCTCTGAAAAGCAATTTTCGGCCTGTTTCATTGAGCTAAGAGAGCGCAAAACAGGTCTCTAAGAGAAAAGATGCGTTAGAACAACGCTTACTTCGAGCCAGTCAATTCGCGCATCATGAGAAACCGACGCTATAGTTGAGCCAATGACGAGATCAACTAAAAACGATAGTTCAATATAAAAAAAATAGAGAAGTTGTGTGGCCCGATTCGAAAAGACGACGCACCCACTGCCGCCGTTTTCAAGTCCATCAAATAGGCCAACTTCTTGTTGTCGTCGACGCCTCGCTGCTTCCTTTCGTTGACTCGCACACTATATTACGCTAAAGTTTTCCCCCTATCTTCTCCCTTCTACAAACCTGATTTGATGCGGATTCATGAATTCGGTTCGAACGGATCCCAACAGGTCGTTCATTCCGTACTCGACCAGGGAAAGTTCTCCAGCATTGAATATCATGCAAATCTAAAAAATAAGCCATACATTAAAAAACCTTCGACCCCACATTTTCTACAGACATTCTCGTTTTCGAAATAGAATTTTTCATTTCCACCCGAACCTTTCCAAGCAACCTTTAATTAAAAAAAGTCCCGTTAATCATCCTGCCCCATGTCGTTCGTCTCCTCGCACAAACCTCGCTGAGTTTACACGTGACCAAGTCTCCCAGAAGCAGAGTATCCGTCGTAAAGGCGACGAGATATCGATCTTTTCCCATGATACTGACCTTTCCGATCTAAGAACGCGAGCCCTAAACGCTCGTACCGTCAATCTAATTAATTATTTAATCTCACTTCATAGCCGTAGTGAGACTTGAGATTCACTCGCGCACCGTTGTTCAAATTCTTCACAATCACCTGTACACGCATTGTCTTTCTTTTCAGTCTCAGCCCTGTTTTACTCACGGAACTGAGACCAACGTAGGTCATCTCAAACTTGTTCTTATAAACGCTTTTTTTGAGGCAGCAGTCGAAAAGCTCAACGGCACCACAAAGAGAACCCTAGAGATGGGAATTGAGTGCACGTGCGAAGTCTCCTAACGTTAATCCGTACGGCGGCTATCCGAGATCCGTCCGTTTTCCACGCCAACGCGGTGATAGTGTACAAGTGAGGTATATCCTTCTTAGGAGCTTCGTCCCAAACGCCCCGCTTAGGACTATAGTTGTAAATACGCAGCCTTTTATAAAAAAAGACCAAGAGATAAAAAAAATAAATAACTCTAAATTTATTTCTTCTCAGACCTGTCGAAACTTCCCACGACGGCCGACTGCCCCGTCGGACTCGTTATAGCGCACATGAACTCCTTCTCGTCGTCCTCACCGCTGTAGTCGAACAGCTGAACAATTTTCCCTAAACACCGGGGTATAAAACCCTAATTCGAATTCTTTCCAATTGTTCGACGTACCGTCGTCGTCGCCGTACATCGTCACCTTTCTATCGCAGCCGGCGGCGATGATTGTCGATCCCCACGAAAGAGTGTAGGGTGGGCACGAGTGCTTAGCAAGTAGACCCTGCTTGAAAGTATTTTCTCTCTAAGACGACGCTCTATCTTTCGTCTCTATGAACCTGTGATGCTCCCACGCCTTCGTCTTCGAAGAGGTATCGAACGATAGTGTTGTTGGCGTGGCCAGAAATAATTCCTTTTCCATCAGGACTAATGAAGGAATAAGTCTTATATATATATATATATATATGATATGAATCTTTCGTTGTACCTCACGGCTAGAGAGCAAACGTATTGTCCCGTGCTATAGATTGACTGCGCTTTGTTCGCTTGAACGTTTGCCAAGCGCACCTGGGGAGAAATTGATCTCAAGGCAACGAACCATTATTATTATTATTATTTCACTGACTTTGCCGTCTGCACAACCGCAGACAAAATAGGGCAAATGTGACGGCCATACGAGGCACGTGACGGCGCTGTGCTGCAGAAATTTATTACAAATTGCTTTCTTTTCGCCCCTAACCGAAACAAAAAGAAGAAAAAATTAAATTAGGTGAGCTCCAATTAAAAATTTCGGTCTTACCATTTTTCTCCTATTTTGTACACGAAGACAACGTTATCGGTCTGCGCGACGGCCAGTTTGGTCGAGTCCGGACTGAACGCCAACGCCGTGATTTGATAGCTCTGCTTCCCGTACTAAAATTTGAATTGTGAGAGCGGAGCGAACGATTCTTCGCTTTTCTGGCCGACTTTCGAGTCGACGGGCTTCGTCGAGAACTTGTCGCGACATTCTCCGGCATCGTCGTAGATGTAGATGACGCGTTGCGACGTGGCGATCGCCAATTTCATGTTATTCGGCGAAAAAGCCAGGGAAACGATTTTCGAGGCGCCATCCTAGCAAACGCGTTAGAACAGCTGCATGAAAGTCGTCTACGCTCACCAGAGGAGCCAAAAGGCTTCGCAAATGCTTCAAATGCATTTTCGAAAGTGTTTTTCTCCTTCGTTAGGGCAACAGCCCGCGCACGCTAATGTATGTATCTACGTACTCAAAATAGGTTATTAGCCAGACATGTCTCTTTGATTTGCTTGCGTATAAGAAACAGAACGATGAAATAATTTAAGTGCTAGAAGAAAAAAACCCCAATAAACTTAGTCTCAATTAGAGCGAATAAATAACACAACACATGTAGCTCATCCAAACAACAACAAACAATTCTCAAATCCTAAAAGCGAGCACTGATCGGATGAGAGGGCCCAACCAAACCGCCGCTGGACGCCCCATAGCCGCCGCTTCCAGCCGGCCTTCCACTGCCATAGGGAGTCGGAAGAGGAGGCGGCGGAGGCCCATAGGACCCCGATGGCAAAGGTGGAGCTGAGTACCCCCCATACGCGGACGACCTGCCTGCGTCTGAAGAGAACCCCCGCGAGCCTCCTCGCCTATCCCCAAAACCGCCACCGCCGGACGGCCTGTAGCGATTACGACCTAAAGATTAAAGAAACGGTAGGATATCGAGGGAAAAAACCCCAGTCAGCTCCAAATCATCTCCCAAAAAAACGACGAAATTTGGACAAGAGGTGAAGAGCTGACTCGCTACGAACACTTACGACTGCCTGCAGCTTCTCGGCTCCTAGCGGCTAGGTCCCTCAGCTTGGGATTGACCTTCTGACCGGCCTCATCCATAACGTGAATGAGATCGCGCGCCTGTCTTGCATTGACGTCGGTGAAAAACGTATAGGCGGTGCCCGTGCGATTGGCTCGCGCCGTGCGACCGATCCGATGAACGTAGTCCTCCGAGGAGTTGGGATAATCAAAGTTTATGACATACTTAATGTCAGACACGTCTGCGACGAGGAGATGAAGAAAAAAAATCAAATAAAAATTGATAACGAGAAGCGAAGAGGGAAACTTGAAAACAGAGAGAGCCGGGGACCGGACCGGGAGACTCACGACTGTTGACAGAACCGAGATGACAAAGCACGAAGCGAGGGAGAGAGAAAACGCAAACGCATACTGGCGCCGACGAAAGCATCGGATCTCCTATCCCATCCCTCTTTGAAACGCACTCACAGCGCCAGAATGAGTCCTTTCCGCTCCCTCGCCCCTTTCTCTGTGTATCCCCGTCCTATTTCCATATGCGCGAGCCTCGACTCCCGGCTGGCTTAAAGAAAACCTGTTCTCCCCCCACCCCCACCCCCTCTTTTCTTTTAAGCTCGTGAAGATAACGTGGACGGCGACGGAACTGCGCGCGAAAATACTTACCAAGCCCCCGCGCGGCGACGTCGGTCGCAATGAGGATCGGATATTGACCGGATCGGAATTCTAGACACTTCGCTCGCGTATCTACTTATCGGAATTTCTTTCCAGCGTACCTTTGAGGACCCATTCGCGCTCGCTCTGGGCTTTGTCGCCGTGGATACAGATAGCCGGCCATCTGAGAGAGAGAGAGATTGCCCTATAATATATATGGGAGGTGATTCTTTACCCTCCGCGTCGAAGTTTCCTCGTCAATTCGTCGACTTTCTTTTTCGTCTCTGCAAAGACAAGAGTCTGGGGGGCGGACAATAATATCCAATTAAATTTCGTCAATAAATTCGGTGACGTTTCACCTTGTTTTCGCGTTCGGTCATAATCTCTTCAAGAAGTTTCATCAGCCTAAAGAAAAGGAAGAAGTTGAGCCGCAGAGAAACGTCAATCTGTGTAAGTGCCTTGGCTCCTTTTCATATTCGCTCAAAACGTCAACTATCTGAACAATGTTGTGATTAGCGGACAAGTCAGTGGACCCAACATTAATCCGAATATAATCCTGCAAGTAATCTTCAGCCAAAGCTAAAAAAGGACATTTATTAATTAATAATTCAACCCGCTTACGCATACATACATCGGACTTCCTTGGGCCAAGTTGCACTCCACATGAGCGTCTGCCTATCCGGCTATTAAAAAATATATATTTGACGTAATAAATACGAGAGATATTTTACTTACCCGCACTTGCCCCACGATTTTTCGAATCTGCGGTTCGAATCCCATGTCAAGCATACGATCAGCTTCATCCAAGACCTAAGAATAAGAAATTCATTTCTTTCTCCTCGCGTGGGGGAAAAAAAGACGTTTTTATTAAAAAGCTTACCAGATAGGTGCATCGAGCCAGATTGGTCTTATTCGATTCCAACATGTCTAGCATGCGACCCGGAGTAGCAACGCAGATCTCGACACCTGCGATTGAGAAGAGAAAATGTCAAGCGTCGGAATCACGCTCAACTAGACACGCACCTCGTTCCAAATCTCGGATTTGAGGACCGCGAGCCGCTCCCCCGTATACGCAAGTGCTCTTCACGCGACAGGGCCCTCCAAACGTAACAGCAACTTCCTGGACAACGAAAGGAAGTGCTACATTCATCTATAGTACGTATAGAAGACGTTTCACCTGAACTTGTTGAGCCAGCTCGCGTATAGGACAAAGTACGAGAACCTGGAGAGAGAAAAACGAATTATTTATTATTATTACTCTTCCTAAACTTACGATTGGGCCGTCGCCTCGCTCAAGTCTTGGCTGATTTATAATATGCACCAATGCGGGTAGAATGAACTAAATGAGGCCACACACGTGACCTAATAAAAACATTCCGCGCCGCTTCAATACCGCTAATGTCTTCCCGGATCCCGTTTGAGCAACTCCGACCATGTTCCGCCCTGACAGCGCAAGAGGCCAACCCTTGAAAAAAAAAAACGGACTTGGGACTCGTATTCATTTTCTTTTCTCCTCACAATGTACCTGCGATTGTATTGATGTTGGTGAAACGAAATTCTGCTTTTTCAAAACGTCCATGATGTAGCCTAATTTTTGGTATATTTGAGGAGGAAAATATATATGTAAATGCGTTCATACTTGGGAAATTCGCCTCGTCGAAAGAGAACACGGCACGAGGGCAATTTTGGCCGTTAATCGTGATTTGTTTCTCTCGAAGAAACGCCTGCACGTCTCTCTAAAGAATTGAAATCTTTAGTATATAGTAATCAGAAAAATGACGTCACTCCTAGAAATTCCAGAAATGACGTCGCAGCGAAATCATACACCCATTGAAGGTATACATCAAGTTCTTTTATGTACGCGACAACGCGTCTACGTCACGGGCAATTAGGGGCTCCCAACTTCGCGTTTACGCGTTTCTTGCGCGTTTCTTGCGCGTTCTTACTTCCGATCGCGATTGCACGGTCGCGTGTTCGACGTAGAAGTCCTTTTTGAACGATGGCAGGCGTGTGACGTCCCATCGGGGCGTTCGAAGACGCGAACCGACGTCGAATTCCTTGTCCCTGCGCGGCGGAGGCCCGCGGCTCGAACTGCGAGACGGACGAACGAGTTTCAACGGGTTGCGCGCGCGCGTCGGGCAAAAATAAAGGGGCCTCACCCCGACGATCGGCTATACGAGTCGAAACGAGAGCGATCGTTTCGGTCGTAGTGATCGTTGTATCGTCGCGACGACATATCGAACCGCTTGGTAGAAAGAATGCGCTGAAGTTGAACACGTGGAAACCGACCGAATGACATCACACTTTGATATTTACGAGACTACGACACAAACGAAAACGCGGTCTACTCACGTGCACAGTATTTTTTTGCTAAAAGTACTGTACAAAAAAGTTTTTAAAAAAGCTGCAACACTCGACTCGAAGCTCCTTCGGTCGAGCACCTAAAAAACAAAGGAAATAAATAATCTGCTCAAACTGTCGGTGTACGTACCTTTTTGTCCTTCGTTCGTATTGGTTACACCACGTGGAGGTTTGTAGCCCAAAAGGGAGCGAGTCTTAGCATCATCGGCTCGTGGGACGTTTCTTCCTTTATGATAAATAACTATTAATCGATCATATATACAGTAGTTCACGGTCAATTTGGGATGAAAAAGCATGAACTATAGTTCACGGTCAATTTGGAAAATGAAAAAGCATGAACTATAGTTCCCGGTCAATTTTAGATAAAAAAGCGTGAACTATAATAGTTCACGGTCAATTTTAGATAAAAGCGTGAACTATAGTTCAGGGTCAATTTGGATGAAAAACCATGAACTATATAGTTCACGGTCAATTTTGAATGAAAAGGCGTGAACTATTATAGTTCACGGTCAATTTTAGATGAAAAACCATGAACTATATACAGTTCACGGTCAATTTTAGATGAAAAAGCGTGAACTTATAGTTCACGGTTAACTTATAGTTCACGGTTCATCCTAACTATTATTAGACGACGTGGGCACTGCCGATTAAGTGCCGAGGATTTTTCTCTATGGGAAGGGAGCAGCAAAGCCCTAAAGAAACATTTTAGGGAAGCGTGATCATTGGCTAGTTTTTGATAAAATTCTTGTCTTTTAAGAACTTAGTCATAAACGAGATTAATACCATAATAAATCAAATGTATTACCTTGAGCACATCACTTCTTTCTCCAATTGAGCGAATTTTCGTTGAAGGACACAAATCCCCAATGACAAATGGAGCTCTGTTTCAATTTTCACAGTGACATGACCAAAACTATATATATCCATTTAATTAAAAATCAATAAGAAATTCGGATATCATTGTGACAAAACCTCACCGTCTTTGTTATCATCAATGAGAAGATGAAGTGATATCTCTTCTAATCCAATTGCACGACTCCCTCTGGGTGATGGATCAATAATCAATGGTTGTCCAGCTCTATCACAATCAATTAGTAGTCGTCATAATTAGTCATTAATAATTTACAATTACTTCATTATGTAAATTCAACACGAATGATTGCCAATTTCCTCTCACACTATCTCCAAAAAGAATGGCCTGATTTTTGGTCAATTGACACCATGAGAACTCATTCGAAAGCTTTATTTAAAATTGACCTTCAAGAGAAAACGAGAGAAAGTCTACTGATTCATGAAAAAGAGACTCGTGGTAGATTTCTTACTTGTCAATTAATTAATTAATTAATTAATTAAAAATTCTTTTGGGCCGAAAATTTCCCAAGTGTTACGTCGGACTGAAATCGACTCGTCTAAAAATGCAAGAGTTACTCCATTTCGTAATAATAAATTCCAACACGTTTTCATACCAATTTCGCTCTCGTTTCGAGCCTTTTCCGCCGAACCGAGACGTTTGAACGCGTCTAGATGTACAAACTGCATTCGCCTTACAGAAAAAATAGCGTTTTAGGCCTTACTTAGCTCGCAAAGTTCGTTCGAGGCGCTACGTAAGCCGTTCGACGTTCTCCTTCGATTTTCCGAGCGAATGACGAGTTGCGCTCTCGTATTTATCGTAGAAGAGGCCGCGTTTCGCTCGAATTCGGTCGCGAATGGCCTCGAAACGAACTTCGTTCCCGTCGATCTTTCGATATCACGTGAATCGTACGCCCGTATCTTCGTGCGACGAAATGAGCGGCGAAATACAACGAAAAGACGTACCTAACCGCGTTTTCGTTTCGTCGCGGCCACGTTTTCTCCGCCATCTTGTTCGATGTAGGTGCGATATCTGTCGCCTCTAACCGAAATCGTTATGCAATATTTCGTCAGACCGGAATCGAAACCGGTTTGCCGTTTGACACCTTCTTTCCAAAGAGCCAATGAGCACGAAGAGCGGAAACCAGAAAGCCAATCAGAGCGATGGGCGGGGTCATTGTATATAAGGAGCACGCGCCCCCAATTTCCTTCAGTCGCGGCTGAGGGTGGATGGGTAGCGGAGCAATCTGCGTCTCGTCCTTGACGGATCGACCCGGGAGCTTTGGCAAAAGGCAAGTCTGGATAGTTGACTCAGCGTGGCCCACGGTATAACGCCGTGCCGGAGCCTGTAGGCAGGGCAATGGGGGGCTTCGGCCTCGGTCTACGCACTGGGATTCGCGATTACTGCGGTCTTATTGTCGCTAATGGGCACGACTCACGTTAGGCTCGAGTGAGAAACGGCTCAGAGGGGGTGTTCAACCATGGCCTGGTTGCCGGCACTTTTCTCACCCGACAGCGCGATTAGACCAAAGATAATCCGACCCAGGAGACTTCGATTCTGGCATGCACTGTCTTTATTGTCGACTCCTACAAACGGTGGTCGGCCGCTCTCCACTTCCAGTAGCCCCGGTTCTTCTCAGGAACACATACCGAAGGGTTTTTTGGTACCACCGCGCCGGGGGACTACGGTATTAGGGACCGTCTCTCATCCAGGCGGGTACCGGTGGGGTGGCTGATGACGTCGTGGCTCGCCCGACACTTTTTGGAACGGGTGGCCATTGCTTTTGCGGTGGCTGCCTTGGGCTACGAAGCGTCCGAACCTCCGCGCGGTGTAGCCTGGATAGCGCGAATACGGACGCAGCAAAAAGGTACGTACAACGATTTTTTGACAGATACTAATTTTTTTTTCTTTTTTTAGGTGGAAGCGTGGACGAGAGAGCTCGAGAAATCGAAGACGGAACGACAGAGAGCGATATTTTTTGTTTTTAGATCGAAATGTGGACGAGAAGGCTCAAGAAAACGAAGATGAAACGACAGAGACGAATCTTCTTCTTTTTTCGGCGGAAACGTGAACGAAAGAGCTCAAGAAATCGACGACGGAACGACGGGATGTTTTCTAGGTGGAAATATGGACGAGAAGGCGAAGACGAAACGATCAAATCGAAGAAGGAACGATTGGAAGAAGTTTGCGAGCGATCGAGCGCATGCAGCGTTTTTTTCTTTCTTGTATCAAATAAAACTGCTGTAAAACTCTATGGTAATGGCTCGTCAGCGCTGTTTCGCGAAGAAAACGCGACGGCAGTTCGATTTTATCGCTCCGCGTCGGTGTCTCCAAACCCGGACTAATCGATCGTTTCTTTGGACTTCCCGTATAATCTATCTTGACCGCGTGGCCGATGTACCAAGCTGAAGAATTCGTAGAGGGAGAGGTACGGGCATCGTAGACGCGTCTGGCTCGTTTGCATCGCGGACTCATCTAGTACGACGCATCGGCGTATCCTCCGATCTACGGCGGCGTCGAAATGTATCCGTACGGATACGGAGCCCCCGTCGACGCCGTCGCCGTCGTTCAGGAGGAGATGCGCGCACCCCAGTCGCGCATACCCGAAGTCGTTAGAAACTTCCTCGTCTATTTTCACCGACAAATGGTCGATAAAGTGAGGAAAAAAGGAGGAGAAGAAATCGCGTTCGTCGTTTAGCGTCTCGTTCGATAGAATGTCGCCGAACTGCAGAATATCTACGAACAGGGGTATGACGTCGTCGTCGAAAAATCGACGATAAAAGATTAATTATTTATTTAATTAATTAATAAGATACAATCGCCTGTCTGAGCGTTTCTACAAATCGTCACCTTGGCCTGATGTGGAGTTGGTGGAACCTTTGATTGGTCGAGGTAAATTTAATTAATTAATTAAAGTCAACTACAATGGACTGATTGACGTCTTTTTTAGACTTGGTTTTCCAGACTCTATACAAGGAACTCTATTTTCGCCACATTTACGCGAAACTTCAGGTACGCCCTTTTTTGGCCAACTTGTACTCCCCACTTATCCTCTCCTACTCTTCAGCCGTCTTTGGAGCAGCGTTTTGAATCTTATTACAACTACTGCGATCTGTTCAACTACATTCTAGGTGAGAGCGCTCTTTTATTTAATAATTAATTTTTGAAATGTCTTTTTCAAGGTGATGATGAGCCATTTGATTTGGAGTTGCCTCACCAGTGGCTGTGGGACATCATCGACGAATTCATATATCAGGTAGAAATGGAATATCTATGAAAAATCACGGCCAATAATTTATCGATATTATACAGTTTCAATCGTTTTCGCAATTTCGTAGTAAGCTGAAACAGCGTTCAGAAGATGAGATAGCCTTTTTCAAGGCAAACCCAATGGTGAGTCTATTCAACATCACCTAACACAAAGTAACGCGACTATCGTTTCCTTTAGGTCTGGAATGTCCACAGTGTTCTCAACGTCCTTTACTCACTAATCAACAAATCGAAAATCAATGAGCAATTGCAGCACCTGGATAGTCCAGCGGTCGATGGAGACGAGGCTTCGTCCGACAGGGCCGTGGAGGAACGATCGCTCTACAAAATGTTGGGATATTTCAGTCTGGTCGGCCTCCTGCGACTGCACTCGCTTCTCGGCGACTATCACGAAGCAATTGAAGCGATGCAATTTGTACAACTCAACAAGAAAGTACGTTTTGTTTTCTGTGTGTGAGGAGGGGGTCCTTAGCTTCTGTTGCCTTTCTTGGCTTGAATTGTGCCACGAAAGTGAACCAGGAGCTTAGATTAACACGAGCATCTGATAATTGCCTTCTGTGACTTTGGCATTATGGTCACAAAAGCGAGCCAATGATGTACATTCGTTTTTTTGTCTAGACTTTCGCGGCTGGCGTTCCTGGGTGTCAGGTGACCACCTTCTACTATCTCGGTTTTGCTTATTTGATGATGAGAAGATACTCAGTGAGAAAACGACCTGGCCTGTGTTTTCACATCTGATCTTTCCCCATAGGAAGCTATTTTGACGTTCTGCAATATCCTCTTGTACATTCAGAGAACGAAGCAGCTTCTGGAGATGAAAACGATGCAGTATGACAGCGTAAGTATAATCAATCAGCAGCCTAAAACTATTTCACATCACATCTCGATTCTAGATGATGAAACAGAACGAACAAATGTACCATCTGCTCGCCATTGCCCTAACTCTTTCTCCCCAGGTGCAGATGTTCTCACTACCGCTCCATCCTTTTAATTCCCTGTGTTCAGAGAATAGACGAAAGTGTTCATACTTTGATGAGAACTAAATTGGGAGATAAACTGGATTTTCTTGCGCAAGGGTCAGTGAGATCACTCTTTTAATTCTCATCTATCTATTGACGTTTCAGTGACGAGAAGCAATTTGAGGAAATGTTCTCATTTGCCTGTCCAAAATTCCTTTCACCTGTTCCTCCAAACTTCGAAGAGCGACTGAACTTCAACAAGGTAAAGATGCGCATCAGCGTTTGGATGGTATAGCTAATCAAATCGATGGTGCAGGAAGCCTACAGGCAGCAGCTTCAGCTTTTTCTCACCGAAGTCAAACAGCAAAGGATTCTTACAGAAATACGAAGGCAAGAGTTTTAAAAAAAATCTGTTTGATGTAACTTGCCTTTACAGCTACTTGAAACTGTATGCTACACTTCCAATTTCGAAACTGGCTGCCTTTATGAAAAAGGTGAGAATCAATCATAGTGGCGTTCTGATACGTTTTGTAGCATCTTTCTATACTAGACCGAAGACGAAGTGCGCTCGTTTCTCATGTGTTTCAAAGTGAACGCTTTTCAAATGGAAAAAAGGACTTTCCTGACGTGTGTGTCTCTCTTTCTTTTAGCACAAAATGTGCAGCACGAAACAGCACCCGGCAGGCAAGGCATCCGGTAGCAGCTCCCAACTGTCAACAGACGTGGATTTCTACGTCAACGAGGTACAGAGAGAGAGAGCGAAGGGTGGCACTGAACTGAACACGTGGCTATGTAGGATATGATTCATATTGCCGACACGAAAGTGACGCGTCATTTCGGCGACTACTTCATCCGTCAAATTCATAAATTCGAAGAGGTAATGCAATAGCTCTTTTGATCCGTTTCTTGGCTGAAAAATCCTCTCTCCCCAGATGGCTCATCAATATCACGCCGATGCCGCCCGATTAAGAGCACTTAAGCTATGAACTTATTATACTAGTTGCATTGTTTTAGTTGATTCGTGATTACATACGTCATCTAAGTATTCGTGTGTGTGCTCGTGTTTTGCTTGCCTTATTGCTCCGGTTCGTCGTCCTCCGCTATAGGATCCAAGCTGGAGCGCTTCACGTTGACTTCCTGGCCTCCTACGATTATTTGCTGTCCACTTTGGGGTTCCGGAGGTGGCGCAACGGGAATGCTGCTACTCGCATGTGCCGCGGGAAAGGACGGCGCTTCGTTAGTATCCGGCGAAGTAGCCGCTATTTAAAATAAAAGATGAATTATCAGAGACGTACCGTACTGTCGAAGGAAAATCTTTTACAGTACTTACTTTTAATCGTTACCATAGCTGCCTCAACCATTTCGTCGCCGCTGTTTTCATCTTCGTCGTCAAAATGCCTCTTCGACTGCGCCAACTCGTGCATTAGATCAGCGCCGCCGCCCGAACTTTCATTTTCCGGCAAATCGACGTCGTTTTCGTTCTGCGCGGCAGCCGTCGGCTTCGGCGAGGCGGCGAGAGCTCGCTCCAGCGCAGCCATCATCGCCGCCGGCGACGTCGTCTGCCGCATCTCTTCGGCATCAAGAGAACTTTTCGTCGTCGCCGGTGCCGCCGGTGCCGCGCTCTTGGTATCCTTTGCAGCCTGAAGGGCGCGAGAAAGAGACGATTTTGCCGACGTCGTCGATTTCGTCGTCGATTTTGACGGCGGTGGCGTCGACGAAAGCCCCGTGTCTGTGACGGAGGAGCGACGAGAGTTGCCTTTGGATGACGGTGTCGAACTAGCACTTAAGCCTTCTAGAGTAAACGCTGTTCGCCTGTTTGAGAAGCATTTTGTACGTACGCCTGGAGAGCTGTCCCTTCGACAAGAGAGACGTTTCGGAAGACGTTGATTCTAGTGGCGGAGCCACTGGGACTCTCGACGATCTCCCCTCAATTGCCGGCTTTGTTTTAGTCGGCTTTCGACTGCGACGGAAAAGACTGAAGCTACTGCCGGACTTGACCGCGTCCGCGTGTCTGCCAAGCGAAACAGAAGGCAGTGGAAGGCGTCGCAGATAGACGCGTGATAAAACGCTTACTTTCTCTCAAACTCTTTTGCCCGTTTAATGACGATTCCAGGCAAGGGTGGGTGAGCTTCGTCGGCCTATATACGTAAACAAAGCTCCACTTTTATAAAATTCGTATAAAGAACATAGACACCTTACCGCATTTGAAGACAATCTGGCTCTTCTCTCCTGCGGCGTCTGCGCCGCCGACACGTCAAGTAATTCCCCGCGTTCCTTCTTCTTTTTCTCCAATTTCTTCATCAACTTCTCGCGCTCCTTTAGCGCTCTCTCGCGCGCCTTCTCCTTCTCCTTCTCCTCCTTTCTCAATCGCTTGCGTCGCTGCTCCTCTTCCTTTCTCAAGCGCTTTCTATTCTCCTCCTCCTTCTTTCTTCGCTCCTCGTCGCGCTTCTTTCGCTCTCGCGCCTCTTCCTCCTCCTTTCGCTTTCGCTCCTTCTCCTCCTGCCGCCGCCTCTCGACGTCCTTTCGCTCCTCCGTCGCCTTTCGTTCCTCCTCGCTTCGCTTCTGCATTTCGACGAGCCAAAACTCTTGACGCTCTTTCAAAATCCGTTGCCGCTCTTCTTCGTCCTTTCGCTTTTTCTCCTCCAAGGCTTTCTGCCGCGCTCGCTCCTCCTCGAGCCGTCGCTGCTTGATCGCGCGCTCCTCCTGTTCGCGAAGCAGCCGATATCGCCGCCTTTTCTCCTCGTCGCGACGATATCCATCATCGACTTCCCTAACGCTTGGCTGAACGGATCGAGACCTAAGGAATCTCCCCCCTATATCTATTTATCTGTTATTACTTCGCTCTCGTAGTGCTGGCGTTGTGCGATACGTTCCACTTCGAGTCGAGCTGTTCTTAGAGATGCTTCGAGATCTTGACGACGTCGGCGTTCTCTAGCCGCGTCCGCTATGCGCAGCTGTTCGCTCTCCGCCCAGCGCTGGTCCTTCACGCTGCCCAATTTGCGCGATCGCTTCTGTTCCTCTTCGATCAACTTCTGCATTTCCTACAACGAAAAATAAATAACTAAAATAATTTATTTTTAATAGATCTCGCCTCCCACTGCCGCTTCGCTTCCGGGTTGACTAAAATAGGTTCAACAGGTGATTGCTGACTTGCAGCAGCCTAAAAATAAATTAAATAATTTAATTAAAATTTTAATTTGTTGTTACCTTTGTCTCTTCAACCCACTCTTCAACTTTGATACTCGACGCTCGAGAGCTTCCTCGTCGACGAAGTTCTTTAGGTCGAAAAGTGGCCATCTGATGAAACGATTTTAGATCAAAAAGTTAGCTGGCATTGCGCGCGTGTCTACTTCTGCCTCGCGTTCTCTTTGGACTCGCATCGCTTCCTCGAGGAAGGCGACGCAGTCGGCGTGATCGTTGTTTCGTGCGAGATCGATAGGAGAATTATCATCTTTGTCGACCAGCAGGAGAGAGACGTCGTGGTCGTGCAAATACTGGAGCACTCTAGACAAACCGAGACTTTTTAGCGTACGTCGTACTGTCGAGCGCGCGCACGCAGGGCCGCAGGCGGGAAGAGCCAGGAAGTTGTCAGGATGAGTGCACGTGCGCGCGTGTAGATACCTGAGTTGCCCTTGTTCGGCGGCATCGTGGGCGGGCGTTCCGCCGTAATTGTCCCTTTCGACTCCAGTCGAGCCGGCTGATTCAATCAGCCACTGCAAAACGTGAAGATGTCCTGGAGAAATAACGTATAAAATGACCGGGATTCTTTGCACACTTGCAATACCTTGCGAAGCTGCGTAGTGAGTCGCGGTCGCTCCGTCGCCGGCGCGCGCTTTCACTCGACAACCGCCACTGGTAATGAGCCAGCGCACGCAATCCAAGTGGCCCTCCTGCGAGGCAGCGTGCAGACACGTCATCCCGTCATTGGCGCGCAAATTCGCGTCCGCCTTGCACTTGCCGACGAGATAGCGCACGCACGGCAAATGACCCTCTTGCGCGGCAAAATAAGTCGGAGTCGCCCCATTCGACGCCGTCGCATTGACAAACTGGTCACTATACGACGTCATATCGACGAGATACTCCAAAACGGCGAGTTGATTTTTCGCCGCGGCGAAGTGAATAGGCGTAACGCCGCTCTTCGTCTTCGCATCGAGTCGAGCATCGGCTTCGTCGACGAGCCAACGAACGACATCCAAGTGACCCATTTGAGTCGCCCAATGAATAGGAGTCGCGCTATTATTGTCGCGATCGTGCGCCGAGCACGCCGTATGGGCGACGAGATAGCGAAGACAGGCGAGATTTCCCGTCGCCGCGGCGTCGTGCGCCGGCGACGCGCCGTTGCGCGCGCGCACCGGTTCCACGCCGGCTTCGCCGTATTCGACGAGGTAGCGTAGGACGTCGAGATGACCGCGTCGCGAGGCGAGATGGAGCGCCGTCGCGCCGAAATCGTCGCGCGTGTTCGCGTCGAAGAGTCCGCCGCGCTGGCGCAGGCAAGCGACGATGCACGGCGTGTGGCCGTGCGTTGCCGCTTCGAGGATCGGCTTGGGCGAGCGAGCGCAAAGCGAACAGGGAATGGAAGCGTTGTTCATTTTTTGGCAACGCCCCAGATGAGGTAAAAACGAGGGATCACGTGAGGTACGTGTCTTCCTAATCTCGTGCACACGGCACACAACGTATATACAGTACGTACATAAAAACATGTTTACCTTATATGCGAATTCTAATCAAATTCTGATCCAATTGCAATGCTCATGTTTCCGTGATGTACGTACGTTGCGTGATACCAAAAATTCGTATCGACCACGACTACAGAATGGATACCCCTGTAGTTTCTTATTTTATTTCTGTGTGCCACGACTTACTTATGTCGCCCGTCTCCACGGTAACATTGACTGATTTGCACACGTCCTCGCATTCAAATGGAGGCACAAGCAGCCAACTCTTTGTGCCGGACACCTGAGCTTGCCACGAAACTTTATCAACGTGATCCATCTGATCAGATAGATACATTTAAACCGGGCAGGCAATCCACTTCTATATATCTCTCTCTCTGTAAGGTCCTTACGTGGAGAAATGCACCGGGTCCAGTTCCACCCATAAAAATCCAAGTGAGTTCAGAGCTTTCTTCATCAGCGGGTGGCAAAAAGTGCGGTCGTTCATAGTACTCCCTCATGATCTCGTCGACACCAGAATCACAGTTGCTCCTATAGGCACAATTTCTTTCCCTAAACTACTATTGATTTTTCATTCTCACCATCCAATATACCACGAGTCTTCCTTCAGCGATGCCCTCTTTTCAGTCATTCCCAAAAATTCCGACAGACTCTCCATATCGGTATTATACTCAAAAAATTGACACTCGGTCTCCGTCAGCTCGACGGAGTTCGGAACACGTCGATAAACGTCCCGGAAGAATTGATGACCAAAATTCGCGAGCGCGCTCCAATTTCGCGCGGCGCCCGTCACGACAACCGGATGCCCGGAATACGCGTATTTTCGCGCGAATTCGCTACGACTCACGCGCGCCGCCGGCACGCGCGGCACCGAATCGATGCAGGCGCGCGAACAGTCGACGATCGGCTGAGCCAATTGCATCATCACCACGTTGTTCTCGATTGCGCACGCATTCTCGTTGCCGAGCAGCGTTTCGGCTTCGTAGAAGACGATTGCGGCGATAAGAGCGAGCGCCGCGGCGCCGAAGGCCGAAATTGAGGCCCACCGTCGCTTAGGTCGGTTCGCGGCGTCGGATAGTTCTTTGAGAAAGACTTGTTCGGATATAGACGCGTTTTCGTCTCTGAGTTTTCTTAGTTTCTGCTCTAGACTTTGCATTCTCTCGCGTTCCCGGATACTGAGACCCGTCAATAACAGAATGTTTAATTTTCACGTCCAAAGTAATCGAATAAACTCTTAATTAGCGTAGAGTAAAGGGACCCAAAACCGTGTCTTTTATAGCTCTGACATACTGGGCTGGAACCCAATAGATCCAGTAACGAGATAGCTCTGTGGGTCCCAATTGAAATGCCTAATAAATACAATATATATGTATTTTTTCTAATTTCAGTACTGTTTTCCATACCAGCATGTGATAATCTTCGTGTCCTGCAATTGGTTCAGACACGATCGAGTGTACTGACGTCATAGGGATTTTCCGAGTTCGTTCTTATAAAACATGTGTTTTTTTCCAGCTGAAAATAGGACTACGTACCTTTTGTTTCTAGCCAGAACTGATCTAATTCCAACTTAAACGTCAGTCTCACTTTACTGCCATCCTTGTTGACCATTCCAGACAACGGAGTAGTAGGGAGACGATCCTAGTGAGTAGAGGAGAAATAGTTCATAAAAACCATTTGATCAATTGAAAATAGCACGTGTCGTCTTCTAGTTCCTGTCATTGCATCATCTGGCTTTCCTTTGCCAACGATCCTAGAATGAGGCTAAAGGCAAATCTGAATTCTATACTAAATTTCGAATCTATCGTCGATCCTGACCCTTTGAGTGCTAAGAGGTTCTTTAACGGGGTCTACAAATATTATTGACCTCGGCAAATAGATTCAATTAATTTGTACCTCGCGTTGGCTCGGCAACTACGGTTTTATCTACTTGAGTGGGAACTGCTTTGAGCAGATCGGTTGCAGTACTTCCCACAACCATCATCTTAGCCCCGTTGGAAATTTTCAAGTCCTTTAGCTGCTTGGAATCATCATTGAGAGCACCTGAAGACAAATTGCCTCAGCACAGCGCAAATACATAAAGCTAGCATTATTACCTTTGTACATCAATTTCATCATGGCAACTGGTACTCCTAATAAAAAAAGTTAGAAATCTTAAAATTAATTGATTAGTGTCAATTGGAAGTAAGGGAAGAAAATCTTAGCTACAATCAGTGGGGAAAGGGCTAAAGCAATGTTTGAAAGCGTGGGACACTTGACAGTGGGTAGATTGAGAAGAAGACCCTAAGCTACGCGCCTGAAAACTTTTCCGCATCTCGTACCTGTGAGCGATTCCAATTGCGTCTTCAGCTCTCCGACGGTGCTTTCAACGTTGCTGGCAACCTGTAAGGCGTTCTTCCTGTAAACGACCTTCAAAGTGATGTCATCGTTCGACGTCGAAACGGCGTCGTTTTTTATTTCGGCCGACGCGCCTTCCAATCCCGCGTTCTCCTCTAAAACGACTCTCTTGATCGATCAAAGAATTCATCGTCTGCATGGTCGACCTTCCATGACCGGCGGCCAAGGCCAGAAACTAGAGTATTTCTCTGGTTCAAGTAGAGTCGGCGTGCGCTAGACTGAAAGTGATGATGGGTGGAGTTTGTCTGATTCTGCTGTGGCTACTCTTACCTTTGTAAGATATCCGGTCTAGATTAAGCATGTATAAATAGAAATTTTGCTTTTAGATCTCGTGCAGGTAATCGATCACCGACGGTCGCTTTTTTGAGTGATTCAAATTTGCCCGGACTAAATCAATCACTCATTGATGATCTGGTGAACTTTCTCAAATCGAGCGATATCAAAGTGCTGCAAATCGACTCCAAAACCCTAGCAAATAGCTCAATATTCAATTCAAATTTGGTTGACTATCTCATTCTGACTCAAGCACCTCTCCTTCCCTATCAACTTCCCAACGTGACCAAAAATTACGTCCAATATCTCCAAACAGGCGGTCACCTTATTTCAATGGGAGGCAAACCTCCAACCTTGTCAAACGTCTCGCTGGAAGCGATTGCCGTCAATATCATGAGTGACTACGAACCGTACGTATTGACTGACGTCACGCTGACGAACTCCGATAGTTCGTCGTATTCCAATGCGTCGGGTTTGTCCGCCGTGGCGTGGGCATTTTCTAACGAAGCAGATTTCTATCCGTTTGTCGTCGCTCAGGACGAATTCCAGCGACTTGTCGGATACGGATTCTCGCTTTTGAATAACACCGGTGGTGCCTATAAGGGAAGTAGATGGTGGATCACGGGAATTACAACGCTCGACTTTTACACGTCGGATTTTTTCAAGAAAATCTTGAAGGCAATTGTGCTTGGGAAATTTGGTGCAAGAGATGCAGCTACAGCAGCTGCAACCCTATTTGCACAAATCGAATCACAGGAAAAATCATTGACTGTGCTGACAAATCCAGTCACCGTCTCCTCGAAAGATTTCTCTGATTATCTGAGTCTCAGTGACGATCGTCGATCGATTGTTTATCCCAACGGCGATCGGTACTTCATGATCGGTGCCGATTTTTATAGATCGTTGTCCGGAGAGTTTGATGCGGATACTATTGAACGAGATTTTCTCAAAGCCGCTCGAGCCGGGCTGAACACTTTCCGCATGTTTGGCTATTGCGACGCCTTGGAAAATCAGACGGACGTTCTCAATGCTATTCGACAGGCGTCACTGAAATTTGGCATTCACTGCTTGATTGATATGGATTGTAAGCCGGAAAAAGATCCCAGGCAAAAAAATCGAACTGGAGTCGAGTCGACGGCCGTTGCCATAGCACGCGTGCTTCAGAGTGAAAAATGGGTTCTGGGTTACGACATGTGTAACGAGCCCTATTATTTTGACATCGGTAACATCTATGTCAATGAGACGACGCTGCTGAAGCAAATTTATAATTATACTAATCACAAATACAAATTTAGCGATTATCAGCAATGGCTCAATCCTGGATATAGTTCGACGTTTCCCAACGTCGAACACGGGTTACCTATTCCTGACGAATTCGAGCCTGTCCTGTCCGATATTTCTAATATTTACGGCACGTGGATGAAATGGAGAATCGACGCCATTCGTCAAGTTGAAAATCATTCTCTTCTCACCGTAGGCTATAACACTCTTTTCGGTCTACTCGACGTCAACGAGGCTCTCGATTTCGTCAGTCACCACGCCTATCCCAACGCGCCTGGATACCAGTTTACAATCAATAATTTCACCGATACTCTCGCTGTGCCGACGACAATGGACAGGCTTGCATTGGTGTGGCATCCGTCATCAGATAAAAATACAAAATCCGGTTTTCCTCTCAGCAAAATTCGTCCAATCAGTTACGGCGAATTCGGAACGTCGAACGGCGACTTGGTAGGACGGAATCCAGACGCGCAATCGTTCGTGGATTTTCAAACGGGAGCTCTTTACGACATGATGTCCTGGCTTCGAATGCTGTGGAAGGAATTCAGCGGGGCCATTCGATGGCGCCTAAACGACAAGCCGTACACCATGTCGCTGCGCCAGGAGTCCTATATCGGACCCGACACCAATCAAGAGGTACAGTACGTACAATAAGGACCTTATAAAGAATAATACCTCTCTCGTCTTTTTTTTTCTTCAGACACATGAAAAATACATGAGGGAAAATAGGTTTGGGTACTACTGGTATGATGGCACGAAGGATGGACGAGCGAAACCCGTTGCTTACTGCACGCGCTTTCTTAGCGACTACATGCGTTTTACCGAGCGTCAAAGTGACGGAGTTCTGACGATTTTTAAAGCGGATACGCCGATTCATGCTGGTTATGTTTTCAACGCCAGCAACGCGTTTTTCGTTGGCGATTCTGCTCATTCGTCCAATTGGCTTCAGTTCAGTCCGATGTTTCCGACGTTCGACTCTTGTTCAAATTTGATGATGTATTGGAATTCTTCCCACATACGCGTCATGACGTCTGCAGACACGTTGGTATCACTGGATCCTTCTGCGCTCGTGGCAAATCTTTCCGCTGATTCCGTAGAAGTGATTGGATTCTCCGGTGGATGGAGCAAGAAAGAAAAGACGATATCCATAAAGTGCCTTAGCGGCAGTCCACTATGGATTTCAAATAAAAATCAAACGTGACGTGGATTGAAACGCTTTTCTCCAATAAATTACCTCACCTCACCCCCCGTGACAAGACTTATTAATACCAATAAAAATTTTCATCATAAACCTTATACGTCACGAAGCGACGCTCTCATCGAACTCAGTGAACTCGTCGCCGTCCCCCGCCCCCTCGCCGACCTCGATCGCCGAAACGGAACGATTCGCAAGCGATCGCTTCTTAACCGCTTCGAGAAACATCTCGAAATCCTCGACGTCTTTCTGAACGTCGTCGCCGTCGCTCGCCCCGCCCTCTTCGAGACGCGCATTATCGGGATCGTTGAGCCACTCGGTAAACGCGGCGTCCGATGACGACGCCGCGTCGCTTTTCTTCGCTCCCGCGTCTTTTTTTCGTTCCTTGTCGAGCTGAGCGGCGCGCGCCGCCGCGCGTTTCGCTTCGTAATAGGCCTCCTCTTCGAGCCGAAGATCTTCCTCCTGTTTCGCCATGCGGCGTTCGTATTCGGCGTCGAGTTCGCGCTGGCGTTGTACGAGACGATCGTAGCGGCCTTCGGCGACCGCTTTCGCTTCTTCGTCGGTGACGAGACCCGTTTTGGGTCGCGTTAGATTGTCGAGAGTCATGTCGTCGTCATCTGCTTCGAGTAGAGCGTCGACTTCGATCGAAAGTTGGTGTTGGCTGTACGTTGCTTTGTAGTGGGCGCGATTGCCGGCGCCACCGATGTCGAAGAGGCCAGAGTTGAAACAACGAGACCCGCAGGAGCCCATGTTCGAAGTCACGCGATACGGCTCTGCGCGACGCGTCCTAATGACGTCACTTGTTTATCGTCATGTGACGATAGCAAGCAACTGAGGACGAGGAAGAACGAGAATTGCAAAGGCATGTACGGTGTACTGGCGACGAAAAACTGGTGATGTTGTGCACTTTCACGCTTTCTAGTAGCTATGCCAGTGGCTATAGAAAGATCGTTACTGCGCATGCGACCGTAAAGATGCAATGTCTTACGTCCGCCAACTGAACGTTGCAAGAAGTCGATGGATAAGAAAGAGAAGAAGATAAGGAAGAAGAGTAGAGCAACACTGGAGGATCCAGAATCTCTCGCATCACCCAGCACGGACACACCATCAAAACGCAGCAAAAACGTCGCCAAGAGCTCGAAAAAGAAACCCAAACGCACCAAATCGTCGGACAGAATCGAAGAAGCTGCAACGACGAATGCAAAGCCAAACGGACAAGAGCAGGAAAAGATCCCCCGTCCTCCGTCCCGTATGCGTATGCGCACCGTGGCGGTAGCGTTGCCCGGATCGATCCTCGACAACGCGCAAACGCCCGAACTTCGAACGTATCTCGCCGGTCAAGTGGCGCGCGCCATGGCAATCTTCAACGTCGACGAAGTAATCGTCTTCGACGACGGCACCGTTCCCGTCGCGTCGTCGTCAAGGCGACAGGCAAGCACGTGCAATCTAATGGCGCGCATTCTGCAATACTTGGAAACGCCTCAATACCTTCGCAAGCCATTCTTTCCCAAGCACCCAGATCTCCAATACGCCGGCTTGCTGAATCCCCTCGACGCTCCGCATCACGTCCGAGCCAATGACTGCGTTTCTTTTCGCGAGGGAATTGTCATCAATCATCCGACGAAGCCGCACAAGGGCTCCTACGTCGACTGCGGTCTCCAAAAAGAGGTCCAAATCGATCGTAAACTCGAACCGGGAACGCGTGTTACCGTTCGAATGGGAGAAGAGAAAAAACGCGCGTACGTAGGCAAAGCCGTGTCGCCGCACACGCCCAAGACCGAGGGAGGTCTCTATTGGGGTTACTCGGTTCGAGTGGCTGACAGCCTCGGTCGAGTCTTCTCTGAGTGTCCTCACGTTGATGGCTATGACGTCACGATCGGTACGTCAGAGCGAGGAAGTGACGTCAACCTATTGACGTCACTAGACGATTCCACCTGTCACGTCTTGATTGTTTTTGGGGGCGTCAAGGGTATCGAAGCGGCGCTGGAGAACGACGAGAGTCTTCGCGTATCGGACGCTCGTCATCTGTTTGATTACTGGGTGAACACGTGTCCGAATCAGGGCAGTCGAACGATTCGAACTGAAGAAGCGTTGCTCGTCAGCTTGGCCGCTTTTCGACGGTTCCTGGACAGAGACGTTAGCTTGAATGCATAATGCTATCATTGAATAATTAAATAAATGTCCTTAAAAAGATTCGCGGGGGTGGTAAATAGTTCCGCCTGATACAGGTGCGTCGCGTCTTCTCGACGACGACGTCGTGATGCCAACGCATAGAAGCCACGTGCGACAATACACCATGTGTGGAAACCCGCAGAGAGGAAAACGTCAGGAAATGCTGTTGGGAAGCGTGAATTATTAACAAAATACCAGAGGCGCGTGCAAGGACGCGTAGACGTCTCTCCCGCCCCGGCGGAGCGGCGAGCCCAGTTCCGTGTTTGATCGGCGAGCACGTTCTCAACATATGCGCTTCGACGAAAAGGCGTCCAAATTCGTCGACCTAATGTAATATGCATGGGGCGACAAGCGGGAGAAAAGGCCGAAACGACTGATAGGCGTGTGCACCGCCCTTTCGGCTTTGGCGCACCGCAGGAGAAGGGCGCCTCGACGCCCCTGCTGAGCCGGCCACTTTCCCTCTCCTGATTGCCAAATCGAATTAGACAATTGGTGCATTTAGGTTGTTGCCTAGGTAAACCCGACCGAGCACGGCTAAATATTTCCTCTCAGCTTCGGCGCATTTCTGGCACGGGCAGCTGTGTTACAGGACCCTAATGGCATTCCCTCAAACGCGGGCCAAACAAATTCGGCCAATCTGCTGCTCATTTGGAATGCAAATGTGGCGTCTTAGGCCAACATGCCATCGTTTCTAATTCGATCGTGCGACGACGAGATCTCGCCGCCGCGATCCGACCAAAGTTTGATCAGCAATGTGCAAACTCGGTTTCGCGCCGCAGACGATCGAGTTCGCGTTTACTCTCTCGCTACCTCTTCCGCCCTCGCTTTACGAGACGGCGCCCCGCCCCTCCCCTCCCCTCAAGAATCAAATTAGACGGGCACAGCGAGAGAGAGAGACCGCGCATTGGAAAACACACACAGACATTCCCCCTAGTACAAATAGCGTGACTCCGACGGTGCAGTGCGCATTCAGTAGTCACCTCGACACCCGGCGTACGTTCAATTTTGCACGAGGTAAGGAAAAGGAACCTTGTAGCTCACTCCTCACGTACCCACCTTGTTTTTGAGAGAAGCCACACACGGCGAAAATCGCGAGTACGGTGTCCCCTCCTATGTTCCTTTTAGCCCCCATTTGGCTTCTTCCGCGCTCGCGGCCGGGCTAATACAGTGGGAACCGCTAGCTGACTAACTGATTGCCGTTGTCTTTTGCACAGAAGCCATCGATGCTGCAGTCAGCCATTGCAATCTTACCTATTTCGCTTGTGATTGCCGCCGCTCTTTTCAGCGACGCGGCATCCTTCTTGGTGGGGCCGTCGGAGGACACGGGGCCGCCTCTCAAATTTCCGAAGAAGATATACACACTATCCGAAGTTGTCAACGATGAAAGGGATCTGCCAGAAAAATCCGATTTCTATCTTTCTCCTGAAGTGATGAAAAGCACGGTTGACGGCGGCATCGACGAATCCCGCGTATCAGTAACCGGGCCGCGCCCTGTAAAAGAACTATCCCGCGGCAAGCTCGCCTCCAAACTCGCCTCCGAACTCCACGCGCTCGCGTCGAATCGTTCGACGACGCGTCGAGCGCTTCGTCGACGAATCAACGACGCAATGACGACGCTCGTCGACGCCGCCGTCGTTGAAGCGACGCCGTGCGCCGTCCAGTGGAAATGGATCACGCTCAGTTCCAAATATTGGCCGCGCCACGTGCGCACGGGAAAGTGTTCGAAGCGACATCGGGAACTGTGCGGCGGCAAGTGTCGCGAGAAATTGGGTGCAATTAATCTGCTTCGCTGGTCGTGTCTCGAGAGCGCTGCGGGCGACAATGACTGCGCGTCAAAGATGTGGCTATCTATCACGATCGAGAACGTCGTTACCGGCTGTTCCTGTCAGTGCTGATCTGATTGGAGACGCAAAAACGGCTCTCTAAAGCGTGCACTTACGTCGGCGGCCGGAAGAAAAAGAGTTCTAACTTAATCTAAATAATAGACAGTTTTGATGTAGGGTATCATTTTATAGTTGGAGGCTCCCTCCCACAAAGGGAGATGTTTAGCTCGCGTCTAAGCGTCTATATTTTAGTCTGAGTGTTTGAAAATTATATGATATAGCGTAATTCGACGATGTACGTATTGTGGACGCTGCAGGTAGCTCCCCCGCCGATCTGCACACGCAGAGAAAACGTGCATCGACACGCAGTATCTGTGATCGTATGCATGCCCCAAGATGTGCTCTATGACACAATTCAGATCGTCTAACAAGATCACTCGCGCCCGCCCGTCATATCGACGAGCCGCCGACGCCGTTCTGGGCCACCGCCAAAGACATAACCTAATGCCTCTTTTACTATATAAGTACTGATGAAACGGCGCTTTTCAAAGAAGAACCCCCCGCCGCTTTTATTAGTTGAGCGCAACAGAGGTCAGGTCATATGGCGAAGGAGGAAAGGGGGTAGACAGGGTAACGCAACCAGTTGTCAAATCAAATCCCCCCCCTACGGTACACTCGCTTTCCTAACGAAGCCGGCATCAATACGATAACAATCTGTGACCAGTCCGGAGAATAGGAACTCGTGTAAAAAATTGAATCAACTTATTGAACGAGACGACTAGATACCAAATTTAATTTTGTCGTCGAGACGACGGCGACGATTGTGATCGTCGTCGTCGTCGCCGTCGCCGTCGCCATCATCGTCGTTGTGAAGTGAATCAATGAATAGAACTAATCTACGCACTAGAGCAAAATTGTCGTCGTCGCTCGAGCGAAAATCGTTCGCGCGCGGTTTTACTCGACGAAGCGCTTCTAAGATTCGCTCGACTGTTCGTTGGACTTCGCCGCCGACGAGACGACAGTCGACGACCGATCTACTACAGACAACGAGTCGCCTATCGGCGACGGCGAGACGATAGCGTAGGCGGCGCAGGCGGAGCGCGAGAGCGCGGGAACGCGGTGCGTCGTTGGGCGCGCGCTCCCGCTCGCCCACGTGTTCGGTCGCGTGCGTGACGACGACGTTGGCGGCGGCGGCGGCGGCGGCGGCGGCGACCGTACGAAAAACGCCGACGCTTCGAATTTCGGCGTCGCGAACTTTCGACGTAAGATCGGCGACGTGCCGTCTCAACGACGGCAACGATTGGTCGCCTCCCATCGCCGTCGCCACTCCTCTAACATTTTTCGTCGTCGAATCGACCCAACGTCGACACGCTATGAGTTCGGAAGCGATTCGACGTAGGCGACGATTCGTCGCTATGCGTTTGTGCGCGTCGCGAAGGCGAACGAGCCGTTCGAGTCGTTCGCTGCGACGCGTCGCGGCGATTCGCGCGCGACGCAAACGCCACAAATTGGCGGCGCCTTTGCGCTGATGAGACAGCGTGTCGATCGTCAACGCATGCGTGACGTTGCCCGCGAGAAAGTCGACGAGAGCGCGTATTGAGACGGGAGCGCGACGCGAATACGCGACGGGCGTGGTTTTTCTGGAAAAAAAGGAAATCCTTGCATAGGACAGTGTGCGATTGCGCGCGCCCGCACGGTAATTAGGGCTAAAAAGCGATCCCCCGTCCCATTAGCGGGACAAACGATCATTCGAGCGACCGCCGCGGTCTCAAGGTGCGGGGGGATTCGGTTACCCGGAAAAAGTCATCGAGAGGGCGCGCGCAAAAAAAACGTTCCCCTTGCTCACCGTCCGTCGGGATACAGAATAAGTGCCGGAAGTGAGGCGGGAATTGGGTGCGAAGAAGCCAAGTCATTCCGGGTTGTGTCGAATCTAAGTGACGTCGAGTGGGTGTGGTGTGGGTGTGTGCGTGGTGCGGGCTTACCTTGCTATGAGAAGCTGATTGTTGTGTCGCAGAGCGTGTGCAAGTCGGAGTAGGAGCGGCGTGAGCACGGTGCAAAAAACGCACCGTGGAGCGTAGAACAAAACGAGAACGTCCTGTAGAAATCCAGTCAGCCGGCCGGCCGGGTTCCCCCCTCTTCCTCCCTGTATACCTTTTTCGACTTTATCACGTCGGAAGCGAACGTTTCCCTGGCCAACTCCGCAACGCAAGCGTCCAGATGAGACGGCAAACACGTCGCCTCGTCGGCGGGAATCGACGCCAGCGTCGGTTCGAGCCGACCGCGCACGAATTTCCATAGAAACGAAGCTACGAAAAAAAAAATAAACCACTGAAGAATGCACAGCCAAGCTCTCACCCACCTATAGCTTCTTCACTTATGGTTCGACTCTCCCTATATACATATTGCTTCCCTTTCTAATCCCCACCAAATTGTCGCATTCGCATTACAATAGTAACAGTTTACGGCTTCCACTCACCCGGCTATCGCTAATGACCAACGCGACGTCGTCGTCGAGCCGCTCGGCCGACAGCGCTTCGGCATACGCCCAAAACTTGAGCGAGTCCATATAGAATAGATTAATCGCGTGATTACATCCAAAACCATCCAACCGATCGAGATACGACGACGTCATTTGACAGCTGTCGTCGACGTCAGACGATCCGGATTCGCGACGACTTGACCATTCATTCCCAAGCTGCGCTTGCGGCCGCAAAATCGAATAGTAATACTCGCTTAAACCGCACGTATGCACGGGCGACGATTGCGAACGTCCGCCGAGCGGCGACGGCTCGCATCGATGCATTCTCTCAGCGACACGACGCAGCTGGGGGGGGAGGCAGGAAAAGATAAGGAAAAACCGCGCGCGACTCGCGCAAACCGCGAGACGAGCTAACATTCCGACGAATCGACTCACCATATGCAATCTGGGATCTATTCCCGTCGGGTTGCGGTAATGATAACGATGACGACGATGAAGAGGCAAAAATAGAATGAGCGCGGGCTGCCAGCGCAATTTGGCAACCAGATTGAGAGTATTAAAAAGGACGTTCGTCCGCTGCAAGCGAAGAAGTAAACAAATAAATACATTTCTCATAACGAGCATGTCTTCGTCGTCGTCCCCGCCCCCCCGCTCCCGCCCCCCTCGGAGTCGAACGAACCCCTAAGACTGTGGAGACATTCTCACAGTGGTTCCTCTTAATTACGCTACTACGTGATAGGCGGTCTACAGTACCTTTTCCCAATGCCGAACGATCCACGAGTGGATTGATGACGGCGTCCAGTCGTCGCGATGCGTGTAGACCTGCACGAAAAAAAAAATATATTTTCCGTAGAGGAATAGTTTGGGGGTTTCGTGCCAAATTTTTCTGATTTGTTCGACAGAGCATCAGCGACGGCGAGCCGGACATGTTCGCCTCGGCGGCGACCGTTTCGCTAGAAACGACTCCAAAGACGAGCCGATCGCCCACATCTAGATCAGTAGTACAGTAGTCAAATGATCGATTGCGGATGCACGACTCTACTCACACTGCCTCAAAGATAGTTTTGCTGCTTTGAGGTAGGCCAAGTATTCGGGCGGTTCGGGATGGAGAACGAAGTCAAAGTAGCCCAAAACGACTGTCTAATTTCATATATTCTGCATGTCATTATTTCTTTTCTCTGTCTCTCTTCTTACCTCTTCGGTGCCAATAACGGCGTGCAGAATTGTCTTCGTTGAAATGTAGAGGAGAGGTCGAAGGACAAGTTCAACAAATTGAATCTAGTAGCGAAAATTTAAACGAGTGCAACGGTATCGTATGTGTTTTTGTGCACTGACAATTTCATAGGAACGAAGTCCGCCCACGTATTCAAACGTTTCCTCGCGTCGACTGCAGTAGATCAAAAGTCGCGGGTAAAACGCCAACGGCTCTCGCTGTCGACACGTCCCACCCAAATACCAGCAGTCAATTGCAACGAAAATGATCTTAGGGAAAGGGAAAGCGAGTTTAATTAATTCATAATTTTTTATAAAAAATCAGTTTGTGTTTGGGTTGATCTGACTACGGTAAATTTCCTATATCTCCTTTCCTCTCATACATCCGTACCTCGCCATCGAATCGTCGAGCGGCTTCTGCGTACCAGGCGGCCACTTTTCGGCTCTGTCCCGACCAGGGAGCGTAGAACATGGTCGTCACGAACGGCTCGCGATTCGTCAGCGCTCGTAGCGCTTCGTGCGAGCCGTTTCGAAGGTCGACCAAGTTGACGGAGTTTGCTGGAAAGATTGACGGACCGATTGGCGGAGGAGCGGGCGCGGTTGTTGCCCTGTAAAGAAAAAGGAGAAAAGAAGGGCGAACTTAGTTGCTTTAGCGCGGGTCGGTAGCTAATCTAGTCTACTGGAGCAGATGGTGGAGTGTCGAGCCTAAGGACAGAGCGACGACGATCGTGCCGAAGTGGAGTGTCGATGATAACATTGCTCCTAGAGTTCGCCGCGTTCGCTTTCGTCTTTGCCGTCGTGTCTTCCGTCTCAATTTCTGCTCGTCTTTGCTATTGCCTTCGTCGTCGCCGTTTTTGTCCTCCTTGCCTTGTGAATCGTGCACGGAAGCATCAAGCATCCCATCCCATGCGACAACGCGTGAATGTGCGAGAATGTGCGCAGCGACGCGACGCAGATAAATAACCGGATCCTGGTAAATAACATCATTCTTTGCTTGATTCACAGCTGCAAAGAAACTACAGAGCCATCCGTTATGTTGCAAGAAAGCAACGACTTCTGACCGAGTTCCGTTTGATCAGCAGGCAAGCCCATCTCCTTTCTATTCAAAAAAATCAACTGATGTTATCCCCCCGGTAACTCATCTTTGTACAGTACCTTAGCTCATTAAAAGTGCTATAGATAGGCATCAATTGTTTGCGGCACGTCCACGAACGACCCGATTCCCCCGCTCGCGAGTAAGACGGCGCTATGCAAGTGAATTCCATCCTCCCTTGCATAGCTCTAGCCTGTAAGAAACAAAAGTATTAATTAATTAAATAACAGAAACACCTACGACGCCGTACCAAGAGCTGCCCAATAGGAAGACGTCCCGCATCGATCTCGGCTAGCAGCTGCATTAATTAAAAGCGGAGAGTAAAACAGAAACGCGTTTTACGCATATACTGCCTACTTACAGCGAGACAATCGTTTTCGGCAGACGCATGCGTTCCAAGACAGAGAACGACGGAAATCTTCTTGAACCCGCGCAATCGAACGGCACATTCGCCAATGGCACTCAGCTAAAAAAAATGATTAGGAACGTATACATTGTCATCTCAAATGACGCACTGTCGTCGAAAAGACGTCGTGAACGTGAAGGAGACCGCCGCCAGTGGCGAGAAGAGGCAAAACCAAGACCAATTCGTCACCGATCGAGACAGGAGAACCGACAACGGTTTTGTCCGTCGATTCGTTTCCGTCGCCAACACCTCCATTCGATTGAGGAGAATCGTCGTCGTTGTCGGAGGAGGACGATTCGCTTTCCTTGTTAGCTAGCTCTAAAAGAGTAGGCTTTGGCTTCTCTTCCTCCGCCGCTTCGTCGTCCTCTTGCTTCGTTTCTTCTGCAACGCTTGCCTTATTGTCTGACCTATTGTCGTCGTCGTCGTCGTCCGTCTCGTTGTTCTTCTTGTTCTCCTCTTCGCCGACGACGTTGCTTTCCTTCTCCGTCCCCGTCTCGTCGTCGTCGTCGCTATCCGAGTCACTCGAACTCTCCTCGGGAACGACGAACGAGACGACGGCGTCGAAAAATTGACCGAAAAGTCCTTTCGAAGCGCGACTCTCGCTCGCAGGCTCTTCCAACTTTTCGTTTTCGTTTTTCTCTTTTATGTCACTCGATTCCTCTTTCGTCTCCGAAGGCGAAACGTCTTCGTTCTCAGCAGCCGCGGTTTCCTCTTCCTCCACGGCTACGTCTGCGTCAGGAGAGAGCTCTTCTGTTGGCTCACTCACTGCTTCTTCCTCTCGAAACGCATTGGGAGCCCAATGAACGATGGCATTGTAGATAAAATGCTGCACGCCTTCGTAAACGCCTCGCAGAGAGCCGCCAAATACTCCACGGTCCTGCAGACGAATCGTTATGATTGTTAGCTTCTCTTGGCCCTTTACCTGAGCGGAGACGAACCAGCAGTTGTTGAGACAATGCTGAGCCCTCCAATGTTCCAAGTCCAGATTGAATCGAAACGCTCTAGCACTTGAAAAACGAACGAAAGAAATCTGTACGCTTGCAGCCGAATTTACGGAAAGACTTACTCGTCCATAGAAAGAAGTTTAAGTTCATCAATAACTGGAAACACCTGAGTACCAAAGGAAGGACGCCCTGTGTGACTGCATCCCGAACTGATGCCCAGAGCGAATTTCTGACCGGAACTGCAAAGAATCTCTAGTCTCAAGATACAACAGAATTTCCAAGTTTTCTACCGAAGGGCTTTTGCTACAACTTCGGTAAAATTCATGTGTTTCACACGCACGTGAACACTAGTTTGCCATTCGTTAATAATCTACACGAATTGAATAAAGCAGGGACTCCAAGAGTAAAGAGATTGCTGGCAGTACATCATAGTGGAAGGACCGAAGAGCAAGTGGTCTCGGTATAGGCCATCCTTTGTTACAGAGCTTGATCTGATAGAAACACAATTAGATAAAAGGCACAACTTTTTTAAAAAATACCAGTAATGACAAGGCGTGGGAGAAATTCCACACTTCCTAAAAAAAGTTGGCGTGACATCATCAAAGAATTTTTGTCAATTTTTCTCTGACCTCTGTACGTATTGTGTACACTGAATAGTGCTTGATCAAAAATCGTTTTCTCTCGTCGCTTACTTCATCGGCAGTGAGCCAGAAATGAGGACCCACTTCGCTGAAGAGAGGAGAAATAAGTACACTGACGTCATACTTTTTAAAACGAACCTTCCAAGACTCTCAACCATTCCATCCAACGTCGCTAAGAGGTCGGGATCGGCCAGAGAACAGCCGTAAAATAAAAAGTTATAATGAGAGCAAATGTGTTGCATGAATCTATAAAGTTTTCTCAATGACACCGCGCCCAATAGACATACGTATGATAGCCTACTTGCTGAAGGCGATGTCTCTCACCATCAGTTGCCTATAATCGCTATGACCCGCAACAAATTCTCTTCTTCCGACGTCACTAAAGTCGCCGTGAAGTTTCAGCAGACGAGGCGGTTTCAGGCCGGCGCGCAATTCAGCGTAGACCTGTACAGGGAGAGAAGAAGCATAGAAATATCTACATGACGCTTTTTAGAGAAACTTTTTATACCCGTTGAATGTCTTGTCGAAATCGAACTTCGATTTCAGTTCCCGATCGAGTGAAATAGTTGTGTTCCGGATGAACATCGTCCCACACCTCACCTACAAAACAATAAGTATTAGGAGAGTATTTGGTCACTAGCTAACTAACAGGGATTCATATTCATCATGTGGTAGCCTGCTTCTAATGAAGAGTCCCAATTGGTTGTCAGAATGAGAGGCCAGGGACCGGTGACGAGCGCCCTGTGACCACGAGTTGACGTTCTAGGAGGGAAAAGCTAATCCGCAAAAGAGGAGGTCAAATCTGTATATGAAGTCACCTTATATTTTCAGAGTATAAATAGGAAGGAGGTTTTGCACCCAAAAGCAATGAATCGATCCAACGTTCCAACTCTTGTGTCTTCAGATGATCCTTAAAAACTGCTAGGAACTCGTCGTCCAACCCCGAAGTCTTTGTCCTGCACGAAATTAAATAAGTACGCCTAATGACGTCACACTACTAAAATATGACGTCAAACTGTTTTGGAAGTCCTATTAATTATTTATGGATTTGTTTAGTCCTTTCTTACTCGGCGATTCCTTCCCCTTGGCGAGGATTCGACGTCACGCGACGTCGGTCCAACTCCTCTCGTATAAATTCCGTCTTCACGGGCAATCGTTCGCCTTTCATCGTCGGCATTTCCAATCGTTCGAGCACGCGATCGACGAGCTTGTCCCACAAAGGCAGCACAGAGCACGATAGGCCGGCGCCGACGAACGGGACGACCGTGCGTCCGCGAACGCGTTCCAAGAGCATTTCCCAGTCGGCGACGTCGTCGCGGCGCGGTACGATCGCTTCCGCTCGTTTCGCGTCTTCGCGCGCGACGGGAAGCGGTCGGTGAAGTAGCGGCGAAGCGGCGACGCTTTTTAGCGAGCTTCCGCGACGTCGAATCTCGGCCAAAACTCTTGGATCCATGTTTGGGGGAATGAAATTATGATTGACCCCGGATAATTCTCTTGTTTCTCTAGTCACAATTCTATCTAGTTACTTTACATGATGTCTATAGAAAAGGCGAATAAGCTAGTTTTAGTCTGAACCATGTCGTTTTCGTGCACCGCTTAGCGCACGGTGCGACATTCCATTCGCTGGCCATTGAAACCTTCCTCTCCCTTTTCGATAATGAAAAAGCAGCTTTTACGCGTCAAGCAGCTCGCGAGCGAGAACCTCGGACGGTAAATGGTTCACTGGATACCTTGCATAAGAGACAAATCGTTTTCCGTGGGCGTAGAGCGGAGAAAACCGACGATTTGACCGACCAACTCCAGCAGGTGTGGAGGAGCCCTCAGATCACTAGAGAAAGCGTTACCTCTCGTCGTCGTATCGCTAGCTCGAAAAGCGCGTGGAGTCGGTGAAGCACGCGTGCCAGACGACGATCAAAAAGCTCCAATCGTGTCTCCTGAGCGCAAGCAGCGAATTAGATAAGATGAAGAACGATATCAAGACCGAAGTGCTCGCGCGCGTCGTCAAGGGAAAGACGCAGAAAGCCGAGCCCCAACGCCGGAAGGTCGACCCCAAAGACACCAGTCAATCGAAAAAATGAATAGTTGAATTCGTTGCACAGAAAAAATTGCCACAGTTTTCGCTCAGCACTTCTCTTATGGACGCGAGTTCGACTTTGGACGACGAGAAAGGCAGTAGCACTCTTAGGTAATGTGAAACCTTTAGTCAAAGTCTTGACTTCGTAGTGTACTTGTACATATGCATATGATATGTAGGAAAATGCTTGAGCAGTGTGGTTGCTGTCAGGAAGCGTTGGCTGCCAATTTAGTTGCCTTTGAAATGAACGTTGAGCAAGAGATCATTGCTCCTATGGCATCTATAGTTGAAGTAATCTAACCGAGACCAGCCTCCATGCGAGGGGACTACATTCTTCCTTTAGGATGAGATCAAGCCGATATTGCATGCGAGAAAGTCGCTGGGAAAGACTCGCCTTGATATGGACTCGTACAAGTCGAGGTGGACGTCGGCCGTAAAGGCTTCAAGTGCTGGCAATGCCGTGGCTGCGTCCAAAGTCGATCAGAAGAAAGATAAGTATGAGGATTCAATAGCTGATTTTCATCAAGCTCAAGTATATCTATTTTCAACGGCACTTTTCCTTTCTTGATTCTTTTTTTTTCTTTCATTAGGATGCTTTGACCGTTGAGATGCTTCAGTTCTGTTCCCACGAGTTGAGACACGCGGCTTTATTCAAGAAGGTCGGTCCTGAGATACAGACAGCATGCACGCACTATTCTTACTCCCCTTCCACGCAGCTGTTGGAATTGCAAGCCGAATATCACAAGGAATCGCTGAGACTGCTCGATACCGTGTTGCCTACTTGACTGAAATGCTTGGTACTTGCTTATTGCAGGGGAGAGGGGCGGTCATTTTCACTTCGTTCTCTTTACAGACAAGAGTACTGTCAGGCCAGTGTTTGGTTGTCCACTAAGCCAGCACTTGAATGTCTCCAAAGCGAAAGATATCTTTTGTAATTGAAGAGTGCGTATCAGCTCTCATGCAGATTGCCCTCGAAGCGGAGGTAGACAGCGCTAATGCATCAAAGCAGTGAGTAGAGGACGTTTTTCTCAGGGTCTATTCCGGCTCACCGGCAGTGCAATGAACGGCAGAAAATTAAAAGTACGAG
>NC_089176.1:523528-564860 GCF_947507565.1 Oscarella lobularis
CATTGCTTTTTTCAGGGACACTTAAGCTCTATTTACGAGAGCTCCCCGAACCTTTGCTTACCTTAGCCTTGTACGACCAATGGGTCCACGCAGGAAGGTCTGTTGATTTGGACGCCTTTTCTTTGTAACATGCACACACTCTTCCTAGAATTGAGAACAGTGATGATCGACTTCAGACGCTCTGGACGCTAGTTCGAAATTTGCCACCGGAAAATCTCGCCAATTTTCAATACCTGATGGCCTTCTTCAACGAACTGACCAAGTATTCGAAATCCAACAAGATGACGCCAACAAACATCGCTCTAGTCATCGCGCCGAACGTGATCTGGTCAAAAAAAGAGACAGACAGGCATGCATAAGATAGCTCACACATAAAAACTCACTCCTGACGATTAATCCCCTATAGCGCCGGTATGATGGACACGTCGATAAAATCAAGAATCATCGAAGCGTTCATCCAACATTTCGACTGGTTCTTTCCGGAACGAGTCGACCTTCCGTGCTCTCCCGTCAAGCCGTCGTCGTCACCGGTGCCGCGCCCTCGTTCGCGAACCGGTTCGACGTCATCGGGATCGTCTCTCGGGGGAAGGCCGCCCTTGCCCGTGGCTCCGCCTCGGCGACGACGAGACGGCAGCACGGGGAGCGAACCGTCGAATCCCGACCACGGGAAAAGGACAGTCGGTCCTCCGGTGCCGCGTAAACGCGGAGAAGGAAACTGAATCTTTTATTAGTGTTTTGTAGTATAGAGAGCCGATTGCCCCTTTTTTTTGAGCCAAGACAGGAAGTGACTGTCCGTAAGAATTAACTTTGCGTACAATTGATTATCTGGTGTCTCTGAGAAATAAACGTTTATTTCCTTCTCAGCTTCCCTTTCTATTAGATACGCATAGAAACTCGGCTACGTACAAGGGGGAATAGTTACCTGAGCTAATTTGACCTTTTTCTTCAATTTCTCCACGTCCACGTCACATTCATTTGATGCTACTGTAGATACTGATCTCCAAACGTATTGTTTTTCTCCCCTTCCCCAGCACTGTACCTTTTCGCTTCTTAGCTACTCCTTCGGAATCTTCAGCGGGCGCTTCAAAAGCGCGTTGTCTCTTCTTTCTCTGTTGCTCCTTCGCTTCGGCTTGCTTAGCCTAGTCTCCCAGAAAAGACAGTGCTCCTATGCCCAATTCTATCCCCCCACAATAAGCCCACCGCTTTCTCCATATCCCTTTTGGCTTTCTTCTCTTTTTCCTTCAAGAAATATTCCCCACTTGCCAACTCTTTATCAACCTAGTATAAATTCAGTATTTTTGGAAATGGTTTGCTTTGTTTTCTACTCTCACCTTGCTCTCGGGTTGTGGAGGTGGGAAAGGCGTGTATTCTTTCGGCTTTTTGCCTATCTTTTTCGGTTTTCTCCGCTTCACGTTCGACGTCTTAAATCTGGGCAAGAAACGATCCCACGACTCGTTTTTCAAGCTCGGATCTTTCGCCAATTCGCGTTTAATCATCAACGCCTTAATATTATAAATGGGATGAATATTGGCCATGGTCTCCGTGACAACTTTCCGCGCCTAGAAAACCCGTCAAAAAATATTTAAAAACAAAAGGATTCTCTCACCTGTTTGATTCCCTGATGAGAGCCAAGTATAGAAACCGTTTTGCCTTGAACAAGCATGTAGCAACCAGTCAGCAACTCAATTGCCTAACATTGGTAATTTAAAGACTTCAACTGACGCGGGTCCCTTACTTTGAGCGTCGCCCCATTGGGGCCAATCAGCCTTTGCCTTCGCTTGACAAACCGCTCCGTATTTCGCACGAGGCCCCCTATCTTAATTACCTCGCACGTGACGTCATCAGCCAAAACGCGACACGCCTTTAATTAATTAATTAATTAATTAATTAGCACACAAAATTATGACGTCATCAATTCTTGCCTGATCGTAGGGAACGCTTCGTGCGAGCAATTTGATGACGTCGCGAGCTTTGAGAACGATGTAGGGATCCCACGTTTTTCGGGTCGTTCGCACCGTCATACTGCCCTCGATCAGATCCAACGAGCAGTCGATTCCCTAAAAACGAGAAAATAGAATTCGCACGTGCGCGCCTCCCTCCCTCCCTCCCTTCCTCTTTTTTCGCTTACATGTTCTCCGAGGATTCGTTTGAGGTGAGGCCACACGTCTCGAAGATACTTCTCCCTGTATTTGGGAAAGAGAGTCGCGAACGAGCTCTCCTCGACGAGCGGCCACTTCATGTCTCCCTGCTTGAACTCTTCGATTTTCCAGTGGTCGACTGTTTCGTCGTCCCACGCTGAGATGAACGAAGAGACGACTAGTTCTACACGTCAAAAACGCGTGGCCTGCACGTACGCTTGTCTTTTCTGTAGCGCTTCTTTTTCGGTACGCTTTCGGCCATCTCGAGCATGCGTGTCGAAAAATGCAATAATAATAATGATACAATAGCGTGACGTCATATTCAAAATACATATGTTTCATTAGTCATCCAGCTGGCAAAGACTTGCCACTCCTCTGTTAACCCAATGGCTCTGCTCCATGTCTGAAGGCAGGTTCATAGAGAGAACGTAATTCGTCGAATGACCAGTGGTAGACAGCGTGCCTTTTCGAGCACTCGTCTTGTAGACAGGACACGAGTAGGTGGGCTTGGGCTTGAACTTCGACTTTTCACCCGGTCTCAACCATATCTGAATGAAATAAATTGTCAAAGGAAAGACAAAAAATTCTGCAATATTTTTTACTCTTGGAAGGGGGTCAAAGAGGATTTTGGGCAGTGATTCACCTATGACCATTTTCTCTCTGTCAAATCGAGCTCCATCCAAAAAGAGACCCTGCAGATTGTGACATAGAATACACGTGAAGAGCTTTTAGATATTCAATTCACCTTGATGTAGACGCCGTCAGGAGGCTTTTCCGTGATCTCTACGTCATCGCGAATGACGTCAAATTCAAAGCCGAGATGATCAATGGGAATGGTATACTTCCTCGCAAAATTTTGTGATGCCCCTTAATTAAAACAGGATTGATCAAAAGGTACGCAATCTATCCCTGTGTAAAACCAATCTTTACCCGTCAAAAACGACTGCGTGAAATAGAATCCAGATATCCAGAAAACACTTGGCGTTCCATTTTCAATCCAATCCCGAAAAAATTTTAGTCTAAAAAGACACCATAAAGAAAGTGTCTCTAATATAGGGAAAAGTCTTCTACCGCGCAAGGAGATCGCTGACGTAACCTCCCAAAGGCTTGAGAGACGGATACGACTTCGCAGCCCACATTGCCGGCACTTTTCCCACCAACATGCTCACAAAGACGTCTTCCAACTCAGCTGACATGAGAACCAAGCCCTACGTAAATAACAATGAAGAAAGCGAAAATCTCAATATGTCTAAGAATGCCTACCTTGATCGCTTTCTGAATGTTCTGCAAACTGGAACGAACAACGGAGGTGAGACGATTGAATCGAATGAGTTCCTGCCGGAGGACAGTGTTCATTGACTCGGTGTAGACTACTGGAAAGTTTTCTATCACCTAAGAAACAAACAAACTCAAATAAAGACACGACACGAATATGATGTATAAGCGAACGTATTCGAGATCGAAGTCGGGAGGCATCTTGGACAGAATATCTACAGCCAGTTCCTCGATGATTGTCTGCGAGGACTTTCCACCGCCACCTGTCTGACGAGGCAATGTCAAGAGAATTCCATCAAACAACTAGAGAAAATATAAATATATGAAGAAGGGTGTGAGCTGCAAAATTCGTACCTGTTGCGTTTCATGATTGTCTTTGGTTATGTCAGCGTTTTCGTGCAAACCAAAAACTTCCGGGTGCGGAGTGATAGGAAGGCTTCGAATGTAGTCGATGTAATCCTGGTATTCGCCTTTGGGTGGTGCATAGTAATTACCGCTCGCAGAAAATCTATAGGAAGCAATTTTTTTTGTAAAGAGCACTGCATAGAAAATTACTCTCACCTGTAATCGTCATTAACGATCATCTCGTGGCAATAGAATATAGAAAGCGTGCTCGTCAGCAAGCGACGATCTAGGTCGTCCGTAACGCGTCCGCCGTAGTTGCATTGGCCCGTTAGATACGTCAGAGCGTTCATGGGAATTTCTTGGTAGTCATTGAGAAACATCTATAGTTTCCCGTTTTTTTCTTCTGTTTAATTAAAGTTGCCGTTTTTTCTTACCTGGAGTTGTCGCATGCTTATGCGGAGATCGGATTCGTTGAATTCGTAGGGAATGTTCCATCCCAAGGCGCCGAATTTGCGTCGCTCCTGCACCAGTGCGTGGAAGAAGCATAAACCAAATAGCAATTTTTCCCAAACTTTCGGCTTTAGAAAAAAAAACGCAGACCATCGCACGAGGGAAAAAAGACGCGGAGAAAATACCTTGTTGCAACCAGTGAAAAATTCGTTGTCTGATATAGGATCGTTCAAATAGGATCTCAATAAATTGGCTCTCATTCCCTTTGGAGGTTCATTTGTCATCTTAACTCCTAGAAACACGAACGCTTGACGCTCTAAAAACAACAAGAGGCTATAAATTCACCGTTTTGAAGGATTGATACAGGAAATTCGTCAGATGGGTAACTGGTCAGCCAGAGACGAAAATCCTTGTGCGTGTTCTCGGGAATGAGGACCTCTTCGCAGATTTTCTCCAACTTCGGCATCCAACTCGTCGCCAAATGACAATTTTGCAGCACAACCCAAGTTCCTTCCTTGAGCGCTTTCTCGATCATTCTGGCCGCAATAGGTCCCTAAAGAAAAACAAAATTTCCAACGCTGTCAGGCAATGCTGGAATTTAAGAGTTTACCTGGCCTTGACCAAGAGAAATCCTCTGACAGCGATCGCCTCCAAAGCCGCGATCGTCGGCAAATTTCAACAAGCCAGCCATGGGATCGGCGCCGGGGGAGAGAACGAAGATCAGCGGAGCGCAACAGTACGAATCGGCGTAGCTCCCTGCGAGATCAAACGTGGGCGGTTCAATGTAACTTCTGCCCATGTTCTCGACTATAAATTCCTGTCATAGGACCTGGCATGAAAGCAAAGAAAATGCTCAAATTTAGAAGGCATACCTGAGTCGCCGGAACAATTTTATCCGGACGCAAGCAGCGGAGAAGAATCATTCTATATAAAATGCAGTGTATCATCGTGTATGAGAGAGAGGTATCCTATACCGTTCTAGTCCGCTAAGAACATCCCACGGCTTAGGATACTTGGCAAACTGCGGTTCAGCGGAATCGTAGACTTCTTTCCATTTTGAAGAAAATTCTACGTTGCATAGCAGAGTCATGTATTTTGGTTGAAGTGCCTTTATGAAGTGCTCGTGCAAAAGCGTACTGTACCTTGGTATAAACCGTGGAGTCCTGGAAGCGCTGAAGCCCGCACAATTTCACCCCAAGATTTGTCGGAGAGCCACTCCGGATAAGGATTCGGATTAGGGTTGTCAAGAGCGACGCCGCCAGTTAGAAGAAAACGCCAGTGATCATCCAAAACCTTGTTTCTATACGACGAACAAGAATTCGATTGTTGCTCAATGATAACGGCACTTCTTACCGTCCTTTGAGAATTCCGATCGTAAGAACGAATGAAAACAACAGTTTGTCCTTCTCGAACAGAGATCGGCAAACGTTGCAATAGATGCTGTTCGTAAAGTGATCGTTCAGGTATCCTATTCGTTCCGTCAAGTCGGCTGATCGTTGGCTATTGGTTATGGACTATAAAAACAATTGACATTGAGAGTCTCGCAAAACTTTGCCGTCGTCAAACCTGAAGGTAGAGATTGATGAACCAACTCAACGAATATTGGTACATCGGCTCAATGTTTGCCAAATCCGATATGCAGAAAAACAGAATAGACGAGTGAACGGCGACGGGCTTGTAGCCATTCCTAGTCTCGTCAATCTCTTTCTCAGTGGCAGTTGCAATTTTCTGTAACATAATCCATATCACTACGCAATTATGCATACCCTCCCAACACAACCCATACCTGTTTCTCAGATATTTCTTCAGAAAGAGTTTTTGAAGAAGACAAGATTTGGATAGCACTTTCATCTTCTAATATGTCGCCCTCTGACGTCGATAGCACTTCTAGAATTTTATCTTCGATTTCCTTGAGCTGTTAATTAAAGGAGACGAGCAATTGACGTTAGAATCTTGCAACGCACGTCGTTTTTTACCTTCTTCTTGTTGGCCGCACTTTCGACAATGAGCTGATTCTTCTTTTCTTCCAGTTCCGGCTTCTCTTTCGCTGCGACAATCCCGAGAAGCTGATCTTCCAATCCGAGAGGAGTGATCATAAAATTGAGCAAAGTAACCTATACAAAGCAAAGAATCCCCCACTGGCCATCCCGTTTTGGTAGACTTACCTTGACTGACACTTCAGGCAAATAGTGAGGATTACGTAGACGAGTTGTAATGTAAAAACGAAAATCGCGAGAAAACTCGATGATGTTTTCTCCCAAGCGAATGTACTAAATTAATAATAAAACGCGATCAAAAGCGCAATTCATGCAGATTCGCAAATCCGCTCACCTCAACACCACCCTGTTTGTACGTCTGCTTCAGGAGCAGAGGCTCCAGCAAAGGATCCAACTCTTCGCCAACGTTTTCAAGCAAAACCGGAGTTCCAAACTGCCAGCAAAAAAATGAACGCCACGATTTATCCCACCCCCAAACGATTGTACAAACCTGAATGCTGTTCTCCAAAGTGCGAGAGTAATTGGGATCAGACAACTTGATGACGGACAATTTGTTCTCCTTTTCCAAGTTCTTTATCCACTTATTAGCTTGTCCTAAAACAGGGGGCTTAGGTCACATCCGTGTGAACTACATGCACTTCCTGTACCTTGTGGATCAATCATGAGCGGCCAGCGTCTCGAATTCGAAACAACTATTCCATTATCAATAGAAAAGGAATCTACGGGAAGTCCAGCGATCTGCCAAGCGCGAATCTTCACGGGCTCTCCCAGCGTGGCGTGCAATGAAAAGTTGGAGGAGCAGGGAATCTTTCGTTTCTGACATTCTTTTTGCCAGCCGGCAATGCACTCCTACATGGAGAAAAAATTAGAAATCGATAATTTCGAAAACGAGACGATCCCACATTTCTGAGATCAACGGTAAATGCTCCAAGATAAGCAACGACGCCGGAAGACAGAAGCACGTCTCCAGTAGCATTGTGGTATCTAAAAAAAACAATAATTAATAAAAGAGACAAATTCCATTCGTTCCACATACCTTTCACCCAGCTCCTTCGCGGCTTCGCTCCACCTGTCCTTCTCTCCGCCGAGACCGCCGATAAGCTTTTCGGCTCTGTCCAACTTTTTGGAGCAGACGTCTATTTGAGTCTCCAAATTCTGCTTTTTCGTCATGGTGACTTCGAATTGGTCATTCAGAACCTGGAGCTTGCCTTCGACCTAAAAATACGTCCGCTCTGACAGACGAAAATCAAACAAAACCATCGCTATACCTCTTTAAGTTGAGATCGTTTTGCATTGAGTTTCTCCGTCTGTAGAGCGAGTTCCTTTTCGGCTTCTTTGAGCTTGACTTGCTTTGGTGCCACCACTCTCGCAACTCTTTCGTAGACTTCCATCGCTCGAACCCATCGACACAGACCCTCGCACGCCGTCGAGGCCTTAGCAATTTGAACGGGATCGAATTCCGGATTCGAGATGTATCTAGAGAAATGGGAAAAGGGGAGCGTAAAAATGCCTGTGACGGAGTACGGACTTTTCTCTGATTCTTTTGATGATGGCGGCAGGAATGTTGTCCTTGTCGTACGTCTTGAGCGATTCGAGAAATTTCAAATCGCCGAGAAGCTTCTGCGAAGTGCCCCAATAGTCTTCGATCATTTTTCCAGACCCCGAAGGATCGGGCTTTCTCTCCGGCTTCATTCCTTTCATAATGCACACCGCCTCCATGACCAATTTCACGGCAGAAGGAGGATTCTAGAAAAATCTGAAATAGTACACTTTTCTCCTCGGGAAGAGAAGATCGCCGCGTGCCTTCATAGATTTGACTAGGGAGATATCTGACGGTTTGAGAGTATTCAAAGCCGCTATGGCTGAATTGAGAGCAGGAAGAGCTTCGGCTAAGTCGCTTTGACAATCGCGCTGAATGGCTTTGGCCTTTGCGGCAGCCTCGTTCGCTACGGCTTCGTCAGCGGCCACAACCTACGAAAATAACTCGAAGTCTATACACACACATATGAGTCTCGTAATAGCGAACTTGTTTTTTAGCCTCCACTTCGACGGTGTCTTTCTCTATGACTCCCATCAACTTCTCCGTTTCCTCCTGAGTTTTCTTCAACTCCGGCTGCAAAGCGACCAATTCCTCTTGCATCGTCGACACCTAAAGGAAACCGTGCAACGTGCAAATTGAAAAAAAAAAAACGCTTACTTGAGATGCGGCAAAAGCGAGTTTTTCCAAACCCGTCGTGTATCGTCTCTTCAGCGTCATAATCTCGTTTCTCTTTCGACCGAGCAAAGTCTTAAACGTCAGTATCAACTCCAAATACGACGTCGGCGTGACGTAGTTGTGCCGACGCAACGTCTCGAAGAACTTCTCCGAGAGCAATCGAACGCTCTGGTGAAACTGCTTGCACATGAAGACGGTCTCGCGCCGCACCGACTCCTCGAGCTCGACGTCCTCCAAGAACTTATTCGCCACCAATTCGAGAGCGTCGTCGGGCCACGCCTGAAACCAGTCGATCGTGCAGCAATTGATGAGCGAGGGAAACATGCGAAGACGACTTCGCAGCGCGTCGCCTATGGGGCTCATGGCCAAGGCGATGTGAAGGTGAGCCTTTACTCGTTCGATGAAGAAGTTGTACATGGCCAATGGGGTCGCTTCGATTTTTTTGCCCTCCTGTCGCGCGACCGCTTGCATTTTTTCGATTATCTCCGCTTTTTCGTCGGGTGGAAACAGATTCGGTACGTCGCCCGTGTTCAGTATCATGTTGATGTCTTCGACGAAGGACTCCTCTTTGATTTGGTTGTCGCTGAAGAGAAAAACGGTCTGTTTTCCGTCGCATCCCGCTTTCCTCACGACCTAGAAAGAGACGTAATTTTCCCATGTACAATGCATATATCGTACATACCTTTTTGATGTCGTCTCGCCATTCAACGGACGTGTAGCTTTTCGTGATTTCGATTTGAAAAAGGTCATAATCGGCCATGAATGTCGCCAGCTTAGTCGCGCTCTGTCGACCGCTACCTCCAATTCCTAGCAGCGACCTCAATAATAATCAGGAAGACAAGGGAGGGAAAAAATACCAATAAGGAGAACGTGCCCATTGTCCTGCTGCAAAACTCGACTTATTCTCGAGATATGCTCAATGGCAAAGCGAAACATGACCAGTGACATTGGGGCTTTGCTCATCTGGTTATATTCCTCAAGGTAGCTAAACAAAACAGTCTCATGACTAACATAGTGAAGGAAACATCGCAGAAACGCTTACTGTTCCATGACTTCTGTCAGTTGACCCATGTCGGTCACTTCGTCGTAGATTTTCGCATCCGACTCCGGATTGATGTAATTGCCGAAAAGCAGGCTGCGAATATCGTCGTCTTGCACGGAACTTGTGCTTCCTTGTGGCTGCAAGTGCTTCATCAGCCTGTCGATATTCATCTTGAATTGGGACTGAAGCGTCTCCTTAATAATGTTAAAAAAGAAGGCTCGATCGCTGTCGTCGACGAGACGATCGTAGAAGACGCGATACACTTCGTGCACCCAGAGACGAATGAGCTTGTCGCTTTCAGTCATGTTCGTGCTCGGTGCGAGAAGAACGCCTTGGACGACGCGAGAAAAGTCGCGAAGATTGAAAACGTAGTGCGATTTCGACGGGGTAGGCAAGAAATTCGCGACCGCTGACTTGTACACTTCCATCGTCGCCTGAACAAGAACCTATGGAGAGAAAATTGAGAAAAAGTACCTAATGAATTCAACAGAGGTTTCTTGCCTTTCCAAGTCTGTTAAACGATGCGTCAAAGCCCTTAGCAAAGTGCCAGTCGACGATTGACGTGAAGATCTTCGTCATCGTGCCGTCGTCGAAACTTTCGATACCGATGACGCTAAAATGACGAGTCATTCGACCGGTAATGTCATTTCGTCCGCCGCCGGGAGGACCCATAGCCGAAATAAAAACCTCGATATAAAGACGTTACATTTAGGTATTTGGCAAGACGATTTTTTTCCTTACCACGTCGGCCAGATCCAGTCTCGACTGATCTTTCTTGTCGTACCAATGACGATGGTCGAGCCACTGGCGAAGAAGTTCTATAGGCGGCTGTGCGCCGTAGACTTCCTTTGCCGGCATGTTGAGATCGTCAACGAAAACGATGCACTTTTTTCCCATTGGTGGACCGTACAGTCCCTTGCGACGCCTAGACACGCGCGTGCATGGAGTCGATTATCATACTTGTCTAACTTTTTTTTACCTGTCGAGTTTCGACATGATAATCTCTTGAGTTTGATTGGCAGTTGTTCTGGCGGAAAAGTTGATGCAATTGGGCACGTACCTAGACTCAAATAAAATCAAAAAGGAAGACGTCGAATTTGCATAAATGACACACTTTTCTTTGGAAAGACTCATCAGGTAGTTGTTGGTGATAGCCGACTTTCCCGTTCCAGTATGACCCACAAGCAGCAGGGGAACTTCGTGGCTAACAAACGTCTCCAAAAAGAAGGTCTGACGAGCTGTATCAACAGTAGGAATGATCAATTCGCTTGGCTATAAAAAAAACCCACACACAATGCCATCCGCAATTATGACATGAAATGTTTTCACCTTCGCTTTTGCTGGTATTGTGGCTTTCGCTGCACTTATGAGACTCGTCCATTCGGCCCACCCACCATTGGAAGATTTTTGAAAAAAGAAGTCATAGACTGTACCGCGCTCGGGAAAGACGTTGCTCTAGTAACAGAAAAATCGTCGTCTCGCCCGGCCACGTCAACGAGAGCTTTGGAAACCTTCGTGAGCTTGCTTGACTTCGGCTTTGGATATTCTTTGTTTGTTCCGCTAATCAGCGTTCGAAAAAAAGCGTCAAATTTCTTTCTTCCGTCGCCGGTTATCATCGATCCCACCGACCAGACGATAGAGAACAGAAAGAGGCATTGAATGTAAGTTGTAATCTAGAAAAAGACGCATTAGTCAGACAAACAGCGAGACTTGCATTAGGTGAACGACTTGAGCCTGCGTCAATTGGTCGTATCCTTCACTACCCGAGTTCCTTATCTCATCCATGAGACTGCTAAAGAGCCTCATCAGTTGATGGGCGAGATGAATGGGTGACGTATCGAAGAACAGCTTGCACTCGCGGCGAACAAAATCTATGCAACAATAGGTAAGCTATTGTCGTAATATGATTTTATTGTCGAAAGTACCTAAACATGGCTGCAAAAGCCAATCAAACAGATCTCGGATAATTCGATGATGCTCTTCGTTCAGTTGGGACGGCAAAGTCTTCAAATACGATGCAACTGATGGTTGCCAGCCAAGCTACGATTAATTAATTAAAAATGTGCAATTTTTTCCAAACAGCAATATTTTAGCACGTACCTGATGAGGTTCCATATAAATCATGCCGTTTCGACTGACTGTCGCCGGAGAGGCTTGCTCCAAGTCAGCCGGTTCAAAAATGAGATTCATCTGGTTGCTCATTTGAATGATTTCGCCGCTCATCAAGCACAGCTGCAAGAATTTCAAAAATTAAAAAAAACGAAAATAAAGGAAATAACCTTTTTGTTGTCGTCCAAGACCGTGTTCATATTCTCAATCCAAACAGCATCGACTGGACCGTCAAACAGAATCCACTTTCGATCTTCCGTCTCCGAGCTGGCAAACTGACGAAATGTCGTGGCTAGCACACCTGAAAAGAAAAAAAACGATAGAAGAAACGACAATACGCGAGCCTCCAAAACCATACCGTCAGACCATTCGTGCGAAACGGGATCAAAGCAACCGTACAGCTGACCCATAGGCATGGACTTCGGATTAATAATCTTGTATTCAACCTAAAAAAGACAATCTATAGAAAAACGCCAATGAATTTTTCCAACTCGCCTTAAATTCCTCCATCAGTCCACTGACATTCAAATCGGACAAGGCAGCTGCCAGCACTTTCCACGCGCACGTTTTTCCGCCCATCGGATCTCCAACGATCATCAAACCGTGCCGAACCAAAATCATTTCGTAAAGCTGTATAATCTTCTGTATGAACCACGGAACGGGCTGCAATTCCATTCGCGCAATATTGTCGCAAATCGCGTCCGTCATCACTTCGTAGTCGGGCTTGGGAAGCACGACGCCGGGAAACAGATCCGAGATGATGCCCTCGAAAAGAGGAACGTCCTGAGCCAAGAACTTCGCCAAATTCACGTCCATAATAGCTCGTAGCAACAGAACGCTTTCGTCCTCCTGAGGATACTTCAACTTCAAATTTCCGGCGGCAGTCAAAACCGACTTGACGGCGCGCATGCCGTAATCGTAGTGATGCTGCGACGAGAGCTGCTCGGAGCAGAGCCGATACGTCGCGACGATCTTTCCCGAGAGACTGCGCGCGTCGACGAAGCCCATCGAATAGAGCATAATTTCGCCAATCAGCGCGTAGTCCGGCACCATCATTGCGACGGTGCGAAAGAGGACTTTGAGATTGTCCGGCAGCTCCTGGCGACCGGCGTAGCCGGGATTCATCGTGATGAACATCGTGCACGTTGGATTGAGTTGGAGTTCGGTGCCTTCGAAGAGGAAAAGTTCGAGATGTCGGTTGATTGCCTGTTGAATGGTTTGAATTTGTTGGGCGATCACCGATAGGACTTCTAGCTCGATTCGATTGAATTCGTCGAAACAAGCCCACGCACCGGCCTGCGCGAGACCCTTGAAGAATTTTCCCATCGCCTTGTAGTCGAGTCCGTCGGAACAGTTGAAGACGACGCACTAAAGAAACGTACGTATTTTCTTGATTTTTTTTCCCTCTCGCGACGCTTTTACCTGTTTTGCTACTGCTTTCGCCAAATCTTTGCACGTTTCCGTTTTCCCCGTGCCAGCCGGTCCCTCCGGTGCTCCGCCGAGATTCAACTTGAGAGCTCCCGTGAGTGTCCTGTAACGAAACGATTTTAGCCGGCGTTCGGCGCTGTCCTCGTTTCTTTTACCTGTAGCATCGGTCCGTCAAGGGCGTGATGACGAGCCGTCCTGAATTGCCGAGATACTCGTAGCCGTACTTGACGTCGGTCGTTATCATTCTCACGACCACGTTGTCGTTCTCCCAGTAGTATCGCAGCTGGCTAATCCAATCAAAAGCAGTTGGGTCACTTACGTCATCTTTGGTCAATTTTGCAACGACGTCGCGAGCTAAACAGCATCAATTAAAAAATTAATTAATTAATTAATTAATTAAAGTCGAACCGTGAACGTCGATCACTGTCAAAGCTCCGAGCGTAATTCTCGCCATTTTTGGCAGCTTTCCTCTCACCAACTCCACAATCTCGTCAATTTGGGAATTGCTTTGCTGAAGGTAACGCTACACAAAAGAAAATAATCTCCTAGAAGAAGAAAAAAGAAGAAAATAAGACAGTCCTACTTTAAGACCTCCGCGCTCCGTAATAGCATTCGTCACTTCGGTAGTCCAATACGTCGAACCGACGCATATGACCACCTGACCCGGCCATTCGAGCACCCACTTGTTTCTCGGCACTTCGGCGTAGGCCTTCATCGCCTTCTCCGTGACGTCGCGAATGCTGGCGATCATCACCTGTTCGACTTCGAGCAGCCATTTCTCGACCATTCCCTTTGCATTGGCCGGTATGATTCGGTGCGAAAAGGGCACCGTCTCTTTTTCGCCCGATATCATGCCGAGAATCTCTTTCGCCTCGTTGAATTCGAGCTTGGCGATTCCTTCGAAGCATTTCTTCAAGTGAGGCTGCACTCGAAGGGGATCTTTCGTTTCGGACAAAATCTCCAGCAGTTCGTCGTTCGACAAGAAAAAGAATCTAGATACATAAGAGAGATTCTTAATCGAATGACCGCACTCACTCAATTTTTTCTTACCGTGCAAAGTAGAGACGCTTCTTTTCCAAATAATCATTCAATCCCTTTTGAATTTCTTCGAGTAGCTGATTCGACTCCTGCAGTCGATCGAGCATCTTTGGCATGGCAACGATGACCATGGCGTGCGGATCGACGACCGCTTCGGTCATGATTTCTCGCCAGTACGAGTCGACGATGCCGAACTTGCGACCCTCTTCGGGCATTTGAGCGAGGATGTCTTCCGAGCTAAAAATCGGCTCCAAGTACATCCAAGTGGCCTGACACTGCAATGGACGATGATTCGAAACAAAGGAAAGAGGGGGGCACCTAGCAGTCTTAGACTCACTTTTAGCCAAGCATCGACTATATCCTGCAGCAAGACAAGCTTTTCTTCCCACGTCTATAAGAAAACGAGACTAGAACACTTCGTCGTCGTCGTCGTCGTATATTGTCTTTACCTTCATTTCTTTCTCAAAGGGCTTAATGAAAGGAGAGCCTCTCATTGTCTGCGTTTTTACAATGTGATCGTCGAGCAACACTTGTATATCGTCAATAGCCGTCAGAACCGACACTCCCTAAAACGTATATACCCATATACGTCTATCCGTTTGAATCTTCGCGCGCAAAGTACCGTGTCTCTATAGGCAACCAAATTAAACAACGTATCCTTCCATTCGCTCTGCATTTTTTCCATCGCTTTCTCGAGCGAATATTCCTTGCTGGCCGAAGAGCTGATTTCCTCCAACCTAAAACATTCCGCTTAGTACTACGATCATCAAAATCTGACTCCGATCACTTCTCCAAGTGCTTCGCTAATCCCATTTCTAAAACGTCGGAGAGAGTCGTCGTGGGGTCCGGCTTCAGTTCGAAGCCCACCGTTTCGCCCATTTGCTTCCAGTGCCGGTCGCGGATTCCGGGATTGCAGACGACTTGGAGCAAGGGTATGTTCTCGCGAAATTTGTCCAATTTCATCTTGACGGCCTCGGCGACGCGTTTCGGCTCGGGAGTGTCCGAAAAGGTCTTCGTCAACTTGTACATCAATCGCCACATGTTGCCGATTTCTTCATCGATCACTTCAGCGTCCAAATTCAAGAACGGACCTAGAAAAAAAACCCAGACACATAAAGAGGCCTTATAATCTATATATAAAATATTTACCGTTTAGCCAATTGTCATTCTTTTCTTGATGTTCGGCCACCGTGTGCCACAGTTTGCTGTAAGGATCCTTTAGCACCGACATCTGCTGGAGCTGAGGAAAAGGTGTCACATCCCAATTGAGTAGCTCTTCCTCTTTGTTAATATCCTTCGAATAGATTATATATAGATTTGGCGGAACGCTTTTTATAGTCGTTACTTGAGCGGTCTCTTCAGCTTTTGTCAACTTTTCGGCCATAGCGTCCAATCGGAAGACAACGTTAGACACTTCGTCCGGTTTCTTCGTCATCTGAAGCTAAAAGAAAAGAATCGTCATAAAAACACCCACCCGAAGTTTTCGCGCCTACGTCATAATTCTTATAATTCTCAATCTCTTTAGAGTAGTCTTCAAGAGTTGCAACGAAATCGTCTTTCCTAAAACAGGCAGTCCATTAAGTGCAAGAAGTCGTCAATACCGATGCGTTACCTTCTCTTTAACTCCGTTTCAGCTTTCCCCCTTTGACTATCTAGTCGCATCTGACTGACTTCAAAAATGGGACCCATACGTTTAGGCCACGTGAACGTAGTGCTATTCAGTCGAATGTCTTCATCTAAACCCAAAAAGTCTTGCATAAAAAAGTAGAGACACTACACTGCAGGACCCCCACGTGCCTGATAGAAAAGCGTAGTCCATCAGAAACCCCAGTCGTTCTGCGGCCTCTTTCACTTCCTGGAGCATTTGGTTAGCAGTCACACTGGAAGCCTAGAAGAATAGATCAAGCGGATATTTCGTCTCGCTCTCCTCAGCCCTACTTCTTCAACGAAATCAAAAAGCTGAACAAGACCTTCCGTCGTGTCAGGCATTTCGTAGATCTTGTCCGAAATTTCGTCGTACCTTTGGCAAAGACTATATGGGAAGTAGTGCACGAGTGAGGCAAGGGTGCACGAAGAAAGGGAAAGCGACTTGCCCTCGATTCAATTCGCGATTTTTGTCGACTACGTGTTTGATGAGTCGCTGAATCTGGACGTCCACTTTGTCGGCGAGCGTCTCGTTGAGTTCGCGACAATTCATGCCGAACAAATTCAGCGGAACGGTCCATCGCAGCGTTTTCAATTCCGTCTGCAAAGCCTTCAATCCATCAATTTTCTGACGACGAAAAGAATAGTGTAAATCAAAGATCTGTTGCTATTATTTCTCACTTTCGAAAAGGACGACAAACTTTGATCGGATTGAGCCAAATACGCAGTTATCTCTTGCGCAGTGCGCCCGTCCAACAGAGACGCATACGTACCGTAGCTCATCGCATACCTGAGAAAAACACCAGCGTACTAAATCGCAAGATTTGCGTATAGACGTATGTTAGCACTTCTCGAGGCCAATCATATTGGCTTTGACAACTTTCTTCAGTCTCTCTTCGGCTTGCTTGACCGAAATCTCGCTGTAACCAACGCTGCGTAGTAGAAACGTTTGCCCTTCCATTTCGGGAAATAAATAGCATTCAACCTAGAACAGGATTTCAAAAAAATTGTTCTGCAGTGTGGCTTCTGTCTGTACTCTATTGATTCGTTTTGCGGCTGACACTATTTCAGAAACGACGCGAACGAGCGTGCTTTCGAGATCCGCGTGTGCGGGGCTGAATCCAATATCCGTGTATTTGGCCACACAGAAAACTTTCAGTATCTATATCATCAGAAAGTAAGATCAACATCATGGCAACGTAAAACCATTTTAATTACTTGTGGAGCTACGAATGTCAAATCTTCGTAGACAGAACCGAAGTCGTTTCCGTTCTGCATCGAGCAAAGTCAGAAACCTACTAAATTAAATTTTCATCTCTACCTCATACGACGCTATAAAGTTGGCGAAATCTTCGATGGAGTTGAGAACGAGTTGTCGCAAGTGTTTTCCCATCAAAGCAGCGACGCAGCTGAAAAACTTTTCGACGCTCTCCGTCGGCTGATTGGCCGTGGACGGAACGAGATGGGTCCACAACGATTTGTAAGTGAGAAACAATTCCGAGCATTCAGGAACCCATCTAATAAAGCAACGTGTATATTTAGTTAGTTTCTGAGGTATTAGGTACTGATTTGATAATAATGCCGTGGCAGATTCGCACTGTCTTTTAATCAGGTCATCGAATTCCGTTGGCGTGAGTGGAAGATTGGCTTTTCTAATTGCATCTGGATCGATAATTCTCACTGACGAAAACCTATAGGAGACTATCGATATATCAATTTAGCAGAAACGATTCTCGGTCTTGCTTTTGATCCCAAAGGTTTTGCAGGAGACGCATCATGGGATTGGTAATGAAGAGTCGTTCCTCTTGATTCTGCTTTGCAACTTGGTACCTGTCATGCCAAGGCACAGGCGCTCGGGCCACCCTACGACGACAAAACACATATAAATTACGATACAGGATATCGAGCCTCTTGCCTTTGCGGCAAAGTGACGGGCACAGCCTTGATGTGAAGTCTCTCCAACTCAGCTTTATCCGACAGAATGTAATCAACTAAAAAATCCATACTCGGACACTAAGTAGAGCAAGCGTTCTTTTCCTTACCAATTGCCTTCCTTATGCTAAAGCGGTAGTCCTTCTTGATTTCCTCAGTCAAATCGAACAAGAGTCCAGCAAAATCGGGATTCTCTCTCAGCAGTTCAGGAATGCGTTCCTTGGCTCGTTCCATGTGCTCTTCGGGCACGGGAGCCAAAGCGTCGGGAGGCACGCCTCTCGTGATATAATAATGGTATCGCTATTGGCAAAAAATCACAAAACTAAAATGACTGTACAATGCACGTCTTTTCATACCTCTAGATCCTTGTCACCGGGTTCTCCGTTATTTTCCATTATCCACGCTTCCTGGCCCTTGATGATGTCAAACTGCTGCATGGGCGTGAGAGGACGACTTGGCGAAGGAATCTTGTTCTTTCTCTTCAAATGGTGCAAATCGTAGCCACGCGACAAAGAAATAGGCGGAGTTGATAATGCCCGAAGACGCTGACCTCCTTTCAAAACTAGAAATAAATATTAATTTTACGTAATTTTTTCTAATTAATTAATTGGTCACCTCTCGGACGACGTCCCGTTCTCAAATCTCGAAGTTTCAAATCGCTGACGAGCGGCGCGTAATTGTTCGCGATCGACTCGCTTGGCGATCGATGATGCCTTTCCTCCTTGTACGGCGACGCTTTCGTCCACGACTGATGCTTGATGATGGGCGGATACTCGCTGTGCTTTAGCACGATCTGCGCACACGCGAACGTCGATGAAACAGTGGCGGCTGCGACGCGATATGGCGCCCTTAGGGGAGTCCTTGTTATACCTGATAGAGACGAGACGGCTCTTCGGTCGCCGGAGGTAGAGGAGGCAGGCCGGGAAGTCCGCGAGTCTTTGACGAATGTTGGAGGGCATCGCGACTCTGTTTGCCGTTCGTTTATTATTCGCGCGCGACGCTCCGTTTTCTTTTCCTACCTCTGATACAAGAGATCGATTCATTTTGGCTCGCTGAGAAGGCTCATTTCGGTTTGCGGATAAACAATTTCGACGGGACACTCTGTAGCTAAGACACAGACGTCACGTGAGGATAAAAATGCCTGGTTTACTTATTTATTCATTTATTTATCGGCCTCGATTTATTCATTATCAATTAATTCATTTTTTAGAATAGGCTTTTTGGACGACAATTGCCGTCAAACTCCTCTGACGTGAGTGACGTGAGTAACCCGTATATAAGCCATGGAAAAGGAAAAACTTCGCTGTTTAGTAATCTTCGCCGTTGCAATTCGTCTTGCTTACCTGCTATCAATTCGAGACGCGTACTTTCGCTCGCCGCTTGTCAGTGGAATGGAACACTTTCATCCTACAGTACCAGCGCCAGCAAAACGGGTTGTCCTCTTTTCTGCAGACGGCCTGCGCCTGGATCGTTTTTTGGAAGATGATCCAGTGACAGGAAGACCTCGTGCACCGTTTCTGCGCAGCATTATGAGGACTCGCGGCCGGTGGGGCGTGAGTCGCACCCATGTGCCGACCGAGTCGCGTCCCGGACACATAGCGTTGACGTCGGGCTTTTTCGAGGATGTCAGCGCCGTGACGACATTATGGCAAAGAAATCCTGTCGAATTTGATTCAATTTTTAATCAGTCTCGCCGCGCATGGTGTTGGGGCGATCCGGACGTTCTGAACGTAATTCTTCGCGAAATACCTTCGCACGTCACCATGGCATTGATACCACCTGATTGGTTTGTGGACGCTAAACGGAGCAGAGATGCTTCGATACTGGATCAATGGGTTTTTAATGAAGTCAGAATGTTCTTCAAGAGATCTTCTCATTTGAAAGTGGAGGAGCTCAGTCGCGACAAGATCGTCTTTTTTCTTCATCTTGTTGGGACAGATACAAACGGTCATTCGTACATGCCGACGTCTCGTCAGTATCTCAACAATATACCCAAGTTCGATAAAGGCATTGAAGAGACGGTTGAACTTTTTGAGAATTACTATAAGGACGGCAAAACGGCTTACATTTTTAGCAGTGATCACGGCATGAAAACGCGCGGCGTTCACGGAACAGGAAATCCAGAAGAAATATTTATTCCTATAATCGCGTGGGGAGCTGGGATAGGAAGACCTGAGCCGCGTGAACCGGAGGAGACACACAGGCCCTCTTTGCCGTACAAGACAATCCTTAATGAACTAAAACGAACCGATGTTTCCCAAGTGGATACGACCGCTTTGATGAGTGGCCTTATTGGGGCTCCTTTTGCTGCTAATAGTATTGGCATTCTTCCCGTGGGATTTATAAATGCGAGCATAGAATTTAAAGCGGACGCTGCCTGGACCAATGCACGTCAAATTGCTGAGTTGTTTCGTGTAAAGGAAACTCTGGCAAGACAGGGAACACTGAGTGTGCTATTCCGACCTTTTGGTATCAATCTGCAGAAGGAGAGTCAAAGTATTAGAGAAGCTTTAAAATTAGGCAGGCATGACGATGCTATTCGCTTATCAATTGATTTTATGAGACGATTGCTGCCTGGTCTACGGTACTACGACACCTATGATAGACTCTTTATTGGCGTCACAATTGTGACCACGTACGCAGGCTGGATAGCTTTACTTCTTGTGGAAATATTTCTACGACCGAATGTCGAACTTGTACCTGAAACAGAGAAGCTGAAAACCTTGGCTCGTTCAGATAAAGCCACGCTCCTTTTTATCGCCGGTTCGTTGGGTTTCCTGTACATCACTTCTTCGCCTCTCACCTACTATTTGTATTTGCTTCTTCCAATTTTAATTTGGTATCGTACAATCAAGAATTGGTCTTACACGTCACTTTCAACCACGTGTTCCTTTCTGGATGTGAGTCTCACTATCGTGATATCGACTGTTATTCTTGAAAGTATACTAATGGCATCGTTCTTTGTCCAAAAGGACTACCTACTATTAGGCTGTTGTGCTATGGCGTTATTTCCTCTTCTCACTGAATCGCGACCGACCGTGAAAATTATGTCTGCTTGGATAGTTTCTTGCTTTGCAGTGGGAGGTTGGATTTATTTTTCCAACGCTAAATCATTCGTTTCCTATGCTGTCACTGTCGGTGGAATTTTAATAGGCCTGTCACTGATAATTTGGGCAAGAAATAAAATTCTGATATCGCGTCTTCGAGTGACACTTCACACTTTGTGGATTCTAACTTCCCTAGGAACAGTTGCTGCATTTGAACTCAAGACTTTCATAGTTCGAAGTGAAGTTTGTTTAGCCGTCATGCAAATTTTCGGTTGGTCAACGCTCGTGTTTTCCTTCGTAATTCCCTTGGCATCTAGCCGTCGCATGACTGTGCGTCTAGTCAGCATTGTTCTATCTATTCTACCTGGTTGCATTCTTGTGACAACATTTCACGACTGTCTTTTCTACGTCACTCTCTGCTTTGCATTGTTCTCCTGGCTTTGTGTTGAAAATAGCCGCAAATTTCAACTCGACACGCTCAAATTTGGCCAACGACAAGAAGAGTGCAACCGTCGCGATTTTCTATTGTCGGATGTTAGAACATCAGTACTCTTCTTGTTTTTTTGCTCGCTGGCTTTCTTTGGTTCCGATTGTTTGAATTCTGCAAGCCGAGGCTCGGACGTGCTCAATGACCTCTTCATTCACGGCCCTACCAGCCGAACTGTTTTGTTTTATTGGAAATGTCTTGCTCCATTTATCCTAATAGGAACTGCTGTTGCTGCAGTTCGCCTTCTGACCCAAATATCTTTGGCTAAACTTTCTTTGCTGCTTGTCCTGCTTTCTGATTTTCTGACTCTGCACTATTTTTTTCTTGTCACAGATAGCGGCAGTTGGAAAGAAATCGGACAGAGGATAGGTCAATGCGTCGCCATGTCGTTTTTGGCACTAGTCCCTCTGGTTACTATTGGATTGGGAATTCAAATGACAGGATCGGGATTTTTAAAAAGAAAGGCACGTTTTATTGTCAAGAAGATAGTATAAATTGCGCCTTGGAAAGACGTAAATAAAACAACACTTTTGCATCTAGTATCCAAAGAGGTCACAGAATTCCTTGATGTGAGTATCCTGGCGAATTTTCTCCACTGTAAGTCCGTATTCTTCCAAAGAATATACATTCTTACCCCACTTCGTTTTCTTCAATTGAGCCTGCTTGTCCAGAAACGCTCGCAGCCTTTCCTCAACAGCAACGTCGTGTTTCAGTCCAAAAGCACCGGCTATCGACTGACACACGCTAATAGGATCACGCACAATATCAGAAAACCGAACATCAAAGAAGCGTCTCTTGCCTTCTTGTCTCACCGTTTCCCGACACCGTACCGACTGCGCTCTCAAGGCAAAGTCCCCAACACCGCGCCGAGCCTCGGAATCCGATCTACAAAGCCAACGACGCGTCTCGTAAAAGAACGACGCTAAAGACGGCACGGCATCGACGGGATCGCGAAGGCAGCGTATGAGACAGGCGTCGGGAAAAACGTCGACTAAATCGTCAGTAAAAATACTATGAAACGACGTTTTCAAGACAAGACGCTGGTGCGACGACGAGTCAGAATAGAGATTGGCAAAGAGTTTGAGATCGTTGAGATAGCGCTGGTATGCCAAACGCGAAAACGACGCGTTTTCGTTTAAGGAAGAAGAATCGGCTATTAGAATTCCATCGAGAGTTGCGAAACTGATTCGATGCAGATACTTGTCTAGAAGAGAAACGCAAGATGCTGGAGACGTCTCCGAGGCGTTGTAGATGCGATCCGGCAGCATGTATCCGGCCTTCTTGAGAATTTTCATCGATTTGATTTCGCGTGCAACTCCTTTAGTCATCATTGCTTTTAACGTGTCCCCGTCTTTGCATCGAGCGACGTCGACGTGACTGACAGCCTTTGATTGAGGTAATGTAAAAGCCAAGGTGTCGTCATAGCAACATAACAGGTATTGAAGAATTGTCGTCGCCGATCGCGCCATCCCGCCCGAAACGATTATTGGTCGTTTTAACAAAGGTGGTGAAAGCGCAAAGATTTTGGGAAATTCGATGGTTAAAATTTCCATTTTGATAACCCGTATGGTCGCGTCGACGAGAGACTTTTCTACGAGAAGGCGAGAGGAGTAGCGAAGAGCGCCGCTGTCAAAAGGAATCAGCCTTTCTAAGCCCTCTATCCATTTGGGCGAGCGTGTGATGGAATTTGGAGGCGGTTCGCGTCCCACGGCCTCGATGGCGCGATCGAGAATCGTTTGGGCCGACAACGCGAGCCGATGAGAGGGAAAAAAAAGATTGAAAAGGTCAAATATCCACAGACGCAGGCGAAAGAGCAGAGCAGAAAGCCAAAGAATCATGGTGTAGATGTGTCACGTGAGTAGGTGATCTTGTTGTTACGCATGCGGTTCAGAAGACTTTTATGGCCGATCTTGTACGGTAACGTTTTCTGTGGCATTGGAACGCGATGACCGATCGAGACGATCTCGCGAAGCATTACGAAACGCTCGGAGTCACGAGCGACACGCCGAAACGTAAGCACTGCACAGGGATCATTGCTAGGCGGTTCGCTTCTCCAACTCACTCCCATTTCTAATCGCGCAGGCCACGTTCAAGTCAGCTTCATCGTTCGCGCGTTACAGTGTCACCCGGACAAGGTGAGCCAGAAAAGGGGGGGTCCGCGCGATCTCGCGATCGATCGGCGTAAAATCGCGTCGTCGTGCGCGCAGGTGAAGAGCGCCGGAGAGAATCCCGCGGACGAAACGAAGCGGTTTCAACGCCTCTGTAACGCGTACACAAAAGGTGAGGAGTGCGGGTGCGCGTAAATGGGGGAAGAGGAAGAGTCGAGTCTTCGCACGCGCTTGTCATTTAGTTTGGTGTTATTACTGTGTAGTCGACGAATATATACGTGTACTACTGCTGACGTGTAGCGATCCTTTTCTCTTGTCCCCTCTTTTATTTGTCACGTGATTCTCGACTTCGATCCTTTTTCTCGCACGGCTCAAAACGACTTGTTTCTCTAGTTTGCGACGAATCGGGCATTTCGCGGACCTGCGAAAAGGTTCGTCGAACGTCGCGTGCTTCTCCGTCGCTCGATTGTTTGCTTCGCTAGATTTTTTTTGGCTGCATCAATGAATTACTCGTGTTAGTCGACGCCGACGGTAAGAACGAGTCGACAAAACTACATCGAGATGCGAATTGTGCGTGTAACTCGTAGATCGAGGCCGTTTATTCGCCGATTTGCCGTGAGTATTTTACGTTACGCTATCCGGGCGTCTCGCCACATCCCGTGACGTTTGTTTTCTTTTCGCTGCAGAGTCGACGTGCGCACATCGGCAGCCGACCTGTGCTCATCGCTGGGCGCAATAGTGAACGTAAGAGACACGTTATTCAACACTGGTTTTTTTATGACGTCATTTTCCTATAGAATCGCAAGAGTTCAAAGAAATACGTGCCCTCCGATTTGACAACAGATAAAGTAAGAAAGTCAAATTATCGAAAAAGATAGCCACATTTTTTAATTAATTAATTAAATATCTAATGCATCCATGGCCATGGGGGGTTTCCTTTTTTTTCAGATGTTTCAACTTCAGACACTTTTGGATTCTCCTGTTCCTCCCAGTCCAATTTCGCCACTGGACGATGAGAATCACGACGCTGACGCAGATGGGAAGAAAGCGTCGTTTGAAGCAGGCGGCTCAAAGAAGCCAACGTTTGCTGCGACCACCAAAATGCCAGCGACAGTACCCGTGGCTAAAGTAAGGGAGAATAATAATAATAATTCAATGTGGGAACGAAGACTGACGGTTTGCTGTAGCCTAAGCCAAAGACGAAGAAGCAGCTTCAGGCCGAGCAATATAGAAGGGAAAAGGAGATGAGGGAGATTGCGGCGAGATTGGAAGAGAAGGCGAAATTAGATGAGGAGAAAGCGGAGCAGAAGAAAAAGGTTCGTAAAAAGAGATAGACACAAGAATAGGCGCTCTAAGACGCTTTTTCCAGGCCGAAGCGGAGAAACAGCGAAAGCGCGACGAAGAATTGGCGAGAGAAGCCGCTGAAAAAAGGAGAAAGGAGACGTGAGAACTCGGCTAAAGAAAGAAACGGATGCACTTTTTTTTCCATAGGGAAGCGAAGGAAAGACAACAAGAAGAGGCGAGAAGACGTCGAGAACGGGAAAAGTAATTGATTGGGGGGGCAATCCTTGCTTTAGGAGGAAGAGAGCGTTTTTGTCTGTTCAGGGAACTACAGGAGAAAAAGGAAAGAGAAACGGAACGGAAACGCTCCGACCCGAAACACCCTTCTCATCAGCAGAAAAGCGTCAAGGTGTCAAACGAGCAGAAAAAGGAGTTGGGGAAACGGAAAAAGAAAGGGCAAAAAGTACATAAATCATTCAATATTTCTCACGTATCATTATTATTATTATTTTCTTTAGGCTGTCACTGCAGGTTAGGAGAAACCAAGTGCTATTTTCAGTCTAAAAGAAGTTGGTGTTATGTAGAGTCTGGCAGTGGTAATGAGACGTCCTCCGCCGCATACAGACAATCACCACGACAGGTGCGTCAGAGTCAGCCGGTGTACGCCTCTATTTTTTCTTTAGACGGCTCCTCGTCGACAGCAGCAACAGCAACAGCAACAGCAACAGCAACAGCAACAACAGCAACAGCAGCAGATGAATCGCAATCAATACGAAGTGCCGCCTCGATTTCGTCAGAAACATCAAGCGGCTCCGAGTCCTATACCGCAGTCGTCACAGCAACAGCAGCCAGCTGCAGCGAATTCTGACACGGATCGGCAGAAATCAAAGCCGGTACGATTGACGAAGCGACGTGGAAAAGATCCTCCGCGATTGCAGCAGGAGTCGGACGACGTCGCGACAAATGGAACGGTAATAAGAGACGAAGAAATGGACGACGACGTTGTGGCAATTGGGAGCAGCGCGGATGACGATTGTGTGACAGAGAAATCGGGAAGTGTCAATGTATCTGCACTGAACGAAGGACGAGAACGAGTAAACGCTTCCAACGGTGCAACGGGGACGGTAAAGAGGCCGGGGGAGTCGAATAGTGACGCGAGAGGCGCGGGAGATGTTCAGATGACGTATACGGAATCGGGTGTGGCGTGGGGAGCTCGCGAAGTCGACGAGGAGGCGGGGGAAGACGAGGGAGCCGCCTCGTGGAGTCAGGCTAAGTCGAAGCGAAGGGTAAGTCGACTCGGGGGCTCTAGAAACGCGTTGAGTTCGCATATTTCCATTCTACGTCTAACAGGCGTCGAAAGGGGACGACGGAGAAAAGACGAAGGAGTGGATTGAGAAGATGTTGCCTCTGCTACGCGAAATGGGCTTTGACGTAAGTTAGAATACTATTTCATTAATTCAAAAAACGTCTCGTCGTAGGAAGAGGCTTCGATGAGGGCTTTACGGGCATATGAAAATAGTTTTGAGGGAGCTCTAAGTGAGTGTCGTACGTGAATCCAAGACGTCTGTTTAACGTTGATTTTTAATAAAAGGTTATCTATTGGCAGCAGACGCTCAAATCCCGCCCCAGCATCCCAGCGATCCCATCGCCGCCGCCGCCGCCTCGGCGGCTCCAGCAGCCGAAGAAAAACGAAGAGAAGAAGCCGAACGTCCTTCCGTCGTGACGACAGAAAAAGACGCGGCGGCGGCGACGGCGGAACAACCTCCGAGAGTGCCGGAGAAAAAAATTCCTTTGACGTCGACCGACACGAGCGCGGAAGTACCGTCTCCGCCCGTTCAACAGACGCCGCAGCCGACATCGCTACCACCAACTCAGCCGGCGGCGGCGCCGGATCAAGCGGCACTTCTGCAACAACTTCTTTTATTTCAACAACTCAACGTCATGAATCCGCTCGTCGCGAGTCAAATGCTGGCCTTTCAGCACCAAGTCGCCGAACTGCAGAGACGGCAACAGCAAGAAGGCAAAGGAAACGTCGTCGCTCCCGTTTCCTTACCTCCTCCCGCTGCTCTTCCTAGTACGTCGTCGGCGCCGCTCGTTTCCAATCCTCTGCAGCAGCAAATCAATTTCAATTTTTTACTGAATCTCATGCGAACGTTTCCCGGAGTCTTTTCTCCTCTTGGAGCCGGTATGGCGGCAGCACCGGCACCGGCAGTGGCAGCGGCACAGGCACAGGCACAGGCACAAGCACAGGCACAGGCACAGGCACAGGCACAGGCAGCGGCACAGGCACCGGCACAGGCACCGGCACCGGCACCGGCACCGGCACCGGCACCGGCGCTTTCGGCGCAGGCATTCGTTGCGGCAATGAAACAATTTCAAGAACAACTTCAGCAGCAGCAGCAACAGCAGCGAAGTCAAGGCAGTAAGACTTCGTCAACAGTGACTGCGACGACGAACGGACACGGGAATTCGTTTCCGACACCGATCGGTGCGAAAAGAGACAATTCGGCTTCTGCGACGAACGAGAAAAAGTTGCCGTCGCTGGCTGTCGGCAACGAGGCTCGTCCGTCTCCGTCCACCACCACCACCACCGCCGCCGATTGGCCGGAACAGATAACGCCGCGCTCGCTTATAGCAAAGACAACCGATTCGTTAAAGGGGAAAAATCCTTGGGGTGAAGACAGTCTGGCGTTTTCGGCCTTTTCGTCGTTTTTCAGCGATCAGCCGAGCAGCGGCGGCGTCGGCCTAGAAATGCCGTCCGGCGCTTCAACGGTATTTGATAATAACTGGCTGTCCCCCGATCTTTTGACGAGCCCCGATGGCCTCGTTCCACCGAGGAGTGTGCCAACGGCGGGTGTTTCGTTAACGGACAAACAGGTGGCCCACATCGGACCACCGGCGTTCGAACCGGGTAAACCGTGGCCGGGATTGAAGGCGGAAGACGAGAGAAACGATTACGGAGACGAGGGAAAGACGGCGCCCGTCGTCGTCGCCGCTCTACCGGAAGAGACGAGTCGATCGGCGTGGCCGACGGATTCTCGTCACGTTTCCAAAGAACTTTCGGCTCCGCCCGGTTTTCAAGCGGGCAGCGATATTTTGTCTCCGTTTCTCGCTGGCGCAACGGCACCGACGACGGGAAGCGAAGGACTTCGGGTTGGGAATCTGTTTAGCAGTGGCGGCGCCGGCGCGATCAAATCGATGGACGCGTCGCCGGCGCCGCCTTGGGCGTCGTCGCGTTCGGCGCCGCAGAGCACCGTCAGCAGTCCCGTCGCCGCGGGAAGTCGCGAGGGAAAGTTTTGGAATGAAGGAAGCTCGAAGGTCGCTTCGTCGCCTTGGGTCATGTTGCGGATGCGAAATCTATCTAATCAGGTCGCTGCGAGCGAAGAGAATATATATGTATGTCTCTATCGATGCTACTCATCTCTTTTTCTCTAGGCTGAACTGCGAGAGCTATGTCTGTCGTTTGGGAGCGTCAAAACGTTCGAGTGCAACGTCGGAAACGGCTCGGCGCTCGTCAAGTACAGCACGGCGGCGGAAGCGCACGTGGCACTCACTCGTCTCAACGGCACGAATTTCAAAGGATCGCCTATCGACGCTCGCATCGCCGAAGACGAAGACGTTCCTCTGTTTTACGAGCAATTTAGTCCGACGAAAGATTCGACTGGCGGCGGCAGCGGCACACGACCTCCCACGGCGTCCGTTTTCGAAAGTAAAACGAATGACACGACATCGTCCGCCTCGACTTTGAGCACTCTCGACAGCGTATTGAACTCGTTGGTGGTGCCGTCCGCCAGCAGTTCTGCAAGCGCCTTTGGTAACCTGTGGCCGGCGGCGCCGTCACACGCCACTTCTGGTCAGGAGCCGTGGAGTCGGCAGGACGGGGAAAAAAGAGGCGCCGCCGTTTCGAGCGGCGGCGGCGGGGGTGGCTTGTTTGGGAGCTCGTAGCAGTGGGGGTTAAGATGGAACTCTTTAGTCCTACGCTTGGCTTGTATCCGAATGGTCTCGCTACAGGTGTAGTGGAACTTTTAGCCCGTCTTTTCTCCGCTGCGCGTACGTGTCTTGTCTTCTTACTTTTGGTGTATCGTCACGTATATTGTCGTCTCGTCGGATTCCGGCCCCAGTCAAAAGTTCCAGCAGGAGTTTCACCACCCAGGCTTTGTTTCAGCATGACGAATCTTACAGTAATTTGCATTGACGTCACTGATTGACTCCGGTTAGAGTCGGAAAAACCACCCGATATCTATGAGTCTCGCAATGTGGCCCGCCCGCGAACTGAATCGGAAGAGGCGACGAACTTTGGCGACTCTTAGACCAATCAAAATCCGTGTCGAGTTCCCTCAATCACCTTACTTTGGACAGAGCGACCGCGTGCTAATGGAAGGCCTTGTACCCATTGCACTGGCACCAGTGTCTAATAAAAACAGAAACTACTACCGTGGGAAGTCGCCTGACCACGTCAGTAGTATCCTTAGTGACGAGACAACTGACTTTTCAAAGCTAGCATTATCATAGGATCCTATCTTCAACTGTTCAACTGACAGGACTGTCAATTATGCCTCCGAGGCAGCCTTGTCACCACTCGTTGTTGCCACGGCTTGGCTTTGTCTGCCAAGATCTATCCATCTTGTGCAGCTGTGATGATAGCCTTTCTGACAAATCTTGGCCAAACTTGAAGATGCCGCGTTTAGGACACCCTGCCTTGCAGCAACGTATAACTTGGCACAGATTCGCTTCTCGTCTCCGGTTTCTAGATATACAGGTTTAGGATAGACGCATCCTTTACCAAAACACGGTTGTTTGAGAAACCGCTTTGCGTCGGTTCTACCTAACCGTCTGCAAGTATCTCGCTGAGCGTACAATTCGGGAGATAGTCGACTACTACTAGTAGATTCGCTTGTTCCCCGCGGTCGTCCCAAAATTGAAATTTTTCCGGAACGAAAAGCAGGCGTTTTCGTCCAGGTCCAGCCGCTCGCAAACTTTAATGGCAGCGGAGGCGAAGACTCGGCTGAGCCTATACAAGGAGCGGATCGAGTCTTAGCTAGTAGGTCTATATAAGACGATTGAGGAACCCTACCTGATTCAACATCTTGATTCACTGCCGCCTCCGACGTTGCTACAATAGAGCTCGGAGTCAGTTCACGAGAAAGAGAGTTTGATAAGCTGTGTCGACTGGAAGTCGACAAAAGAATGATCTGCACAAGGAGACGATTCATCACCACACCAACTTGAAGGCGGCCCGGCAGGGACTAACCGTGTCAGGAATGTACACATAGTTCTAAAAATGACCGCCTGCCCCACACGATGCACGCTACTATCGGGTGACGCGTGTTAATTCCGCCATCATTCATCTCTGTCTGGTACAGTACGTCGGTTACTGGATCGTAAGGGGGAAAAACTTTGACAGCCTGAGCTCGAAGCAGTTGTTTAAAAATACTTGCGTCTCTGTGAGGTGCACACTCATATATGATACGTCCACATGCACGTACGACAGACTCCAACTACTAGACTAGCTTTTAGCGGGAGAAAGATTATGCACAGTCTAGTAGACACTTGAAAAAAGAAAAATAAACAAAATGCGTCTAATTTTTTTCACTCCGCTCTTTCGCTTTACCCATCCACACCCGTATGCACGCGTGCGCTACCGAAAATGACTTTCGGAACAGAACCGATTTCAGTACGCGATTCGACGCTCTCTAAGCCTCTTTTTCTATCTGCTTTTTATTAAGGCAGCAATATGGTTCTGTCTAAATCACTACGATTTCGAAAACGCGTCGTTTCTAGCCGAAAAACTGCACGCCGAAGGTAAAAACTCATACATTCGTCCGTTTAGCGATCGTTTTCGTGCGTCCAGTCGACACGGAAGACACGCTTCACCTCTTGGCGACGTGCTACTACCGACAGGGCAGCACAAAACGAGCCCAAAACCTGCTCGAATGTCGACGAACGAAATCGTGCGAAAACAAGTATCTCCTAGCAAAATGCTATTTCGATCAAAAAAAGTGCAAAAAATAAATTGTCCCCACGAGTTTTGATTTGGCAATTTGAAATCTCTAGATTTTTTCTCGCCGAACAGGCAATAAGAAATGATGGAATATTGGGCGTATCGGAGAAAAACATCGACGCTATAAGAGAAGAATTTGGCTCGTTGAGCGCACACGTCTTGCTTCTATTGGGTCAATGCTTTCGGTGAGAAAAGAACTCCAACTTTTTTATATATAATTATATTTTTAATTTTCTCTGTTATAGTGGTTCTGGTAGAGTGAAACTGGCGTGCGAATTCTTTCGAGCTTCTCTCCGTTGCAGCCCATTTCTTTGGTCGTCGTTCGCCGCTTTGTGTCAAGAGGGCACGGAGGAAGACCCGAGCGTTCATTTTCGCGCCGATCGCTGTCCAACCTACGCCGTCAGCGCCGGAACGGCGGCGAGAGCGACGACGACGACGACGACGACATGCGATACGAACGCCAAAGGCGATTCTTTTCAGAAAGAAGAACTCAGTTCTTTCGCCGCGTCGACTGGGACGCCGTCGATGTCATTTCCGAGCGGCGTTCCTAAGCCGATTCCGTTCCAGTTGTTGTCGGTGCGCCATTCGCCAGCGACTCCCAGGTTTGTACTGTTGTTTTACTTGAATGAGATATGAGAAGAAATCGTAATCTGTTTGTCTAAACGGGCGGGCTCCTGAGAAAGGGTTGCGCGGGGGAGAAGTGATAGCGGTGCCTTTTGGGATGTCTGCCTTATAAAAAAAGAAATATTTTTTTGTTTTGTAACGTCCCAGTGGACACCAGCTGAGTACACAACCTATACGGTGTTTAGCAGTCGTCTCATTTTTTTTTCTTTCGTTTTCAGCTTTGGGATGCTCGTGACGCCCACGTCGGACGGCCAATACGTCACTCCGTCGCCGACGGCGCCGTCGATGGTGCCGCCGCCGGCTCCCCTTGCGGAGAGGAAGTCCGCCCCGAGGAAAAAGGTAAACCTCGATAATTATTCTGAGTTATTTTAGAGGTCCGGTGTGTCGGGGTCAAAGGGCTCTGATGTCGATCGTTTTCTTGCCAATCTTGAAACGTCTTCGGACGTCGAATTGTCTTCGTCGAATAGCGCAGCCGTTGCCGCAGCGACGTCGACGCCGATGAGCGCTGTTAAATCGACAATGAAATCGAAGGGAAAAGTCGATTTTCGCTTGCCGGAAACGGGTCCTAGACGGAGCGCGCGACTGAGCAAATTGGTCGGTGCCACCCCAAAGCGAAGTCTCAGATGGGAATTTCGTTTGATGCGTTGCCTTTTCTCCATAGAACGATCCCAAGCGAATGGAAACACGATCTTTGACCTCTAAAGGAAAAAGAAATACTGCGGCGGTGTGAATTTAATCCTCAATGCTGCTCTTAATTAAATCTGTCGGTGTTTCCTTTCACAAGGATTCGCCGTTAGTGACTCCGTCTCCGGCTCCGTCGCTTCACCTTTCCGACCTCGAAGCGCCGACTCAATCGTCGACTCCATTCGCAACCAAGCATGTCGACGTTTCTGCTTTGTCGGGAATTGAGGCTCTTTCTTCGACGCCGGCGACCCAGCAGCAGCAGCTGGCTGAAGCACCACCTCAAACGACGGAACAAATAGGTAAGAGTCCATTTCATTATCGATATATGACCATTTCTATCTGATGCGCAGAGGCTTTTATGTCTTTGTTGATTGGTCTTGGTAAGGCGTACGGGTTGTTGTGTCGGTACGAGTGCAAGGAGGCGCTCGCCGCTTTTGCCGATTTGCCGCCGCATCAAAACCAGACCACGTGGGTTCGTTTGCAAGTAGCGCGGGCTCTGTACGAGTCTAACCAATACAATAAGGTATAGAGGCATAAAATGGATAAATGCGTCTCTTATTTTCGATATAAGGCGAAGGACGTCTATAGAGAGATTCGTTTGACTGATCCACACCAGCATGAAGGTGAATTGGCCGTGGGGGGAATAGACAGCAATTTTTACCTCGCGAGATTTTTAGACATGGATTTATATTCGACTTTATTGTGGCACTGCCAGGAAAAGTTCGAGCTATCCAAGCTGGCGATGGACCTTAAAGATTCAAGCAAGAAATCGCCACAAGTTGGAAACGCATGCAATGATTTTGAGGTACTAATTCTTTTCTATAGACGTGGTGCGCCGTGGGAAACTTGTTTAGCCTCGACAACGACCACGAATCAGCGCTGAAATTTTTTCAACGCGCCGTACAAGTGAGAAAAATATATATATGGCAAATATATCGTTTTGGAACACGCGTGACACTGTCAGCTTGATCCCGACTTCACATACGGCTACACCCTTCTCGGTCACGAATACCTTGCCACGGACAATCTCGACAAGGCGCTCGACTCATTTCGAGCTGCAATGACAGCGGACACGAGACACTACAACGCCTGGTACGTTCTACACGTAGAATTCATTTATTCCACGGCAGTCTGATCCTACCCTTTTGTTACGGAGGTACGGCATTGGAATGGTCTACTTCAAACAAGAAAAGAACAAATTGGCTATAACGTACTTCAAGAGAGCTTTCTCCATCAATCGTAGCAGCGCTGTATTGTGCTGTCATATTGGAATGGTAGGGTGCATCGTCGACAGCCCTACGTTGAATAAATGTTCCTTATTTGTAGGCTCAGCAGGCGGAGAAACGCTTTGAGCTAGCCCTGCGGACGATAACCAAAGCCATCGATTTGGATCCTCGCAATCCCGTTTGCCACTATCGCAAGGCAACAGTTTTGGTTTGTCTTCAGAGGTACAAGGTGAGAGAAAAAGCACCTCTCTGTTTGGTAGTAGTAGTTTGCACAAACAGGACGCGCTAGCCGAACTCGAAGAATTGGAGAAAACCGTGTCGAATGAAGCAGCACTGTTTTTTCTGAAGGGCCAGGTATGAGCACTGTACCCAAACAAACATTCACGTCTAACGTTACCTTTTAGATTTACAAAAAACTCGGCGAAGGCGATCGTTATCTATCCGTTCTCAATCTATCATGGGCAATGCAGCTGGATCCGCGTACGAATTCGAGCAAGCAAGTGAAGGAAGTGTTTGAGCGTCAGCTCAACATGAATGACGAAGACGGCGCTGCGGCTGCTGCATTGGCCGACGAAGATAGTCAAGACAACGGCGTCGAAGAGGAGGAAGAAGAAGAGGCAATGGGGGAAGACGAGGGAGCCGTTGACGCAAACGAAGAGAGAATAGTTTCGGGAGAAGACGAAGTCCTTGCTCTAATGTGATCGTGTAACGTATGCAGCGCTGGATATCTCTTTTGTGTTTAATCATTTACGGACGGCTATTATTGATTTTTGCTCTAGACCTTCTTTGTTATATAATTAAATGAAGATGAGTCCGTGACGTAAGTACGAACAAGGTACTGTAGTTGCCTTGAATTTTATTTCACTATAAGGGAGTACTGGTTTTTTGAAGTTTACGGTCTTTTGCTCTGATTGTGGAGTCTTGGACAACTGATACGCCGAGGGTTGTCGTCAACGAAGGAGAAACCTGAGCAAAATTCGTTCTCATTACGTATCCTCTCAAAAACATTTGATAGAATCAACCTTTATATAAGCCTGATGATTTCCAAATGCCGACAAACGGGGAGCGTCCCCTTCAAACGAGACGGCCTCGCGAGGAACGTGCAACTGAAGCTGAGAAGAAACAATAATAATAATAGTAATAATAGTAATTACAATAATGGTAATAGGTTTCCCGTTACTGTTCCTTATACCTGTTTACGACAGGCTGAAACTAAATCCCACGGGTATATGGCTACTTCGTCATCCCTGGGCCGCGAAACAGTCACAGCTGATTTCTTCAGAAACTGGAGAATCTGAGATAAGACACAGGTCAATAGACTGAAGGTAATGCATGCAGTACTAAATCACCTTTTTGTTGTCTGACTGATTTGGGCTTTCGCTTTCCTGAAGATCACTTGGCTGAGAATCAAATTCTACAATCGTTCATATGAGCTAATTTTACAAATTTACCACGTGATCATCTCTGCTGCTGCTGCTGTTCAACGCATAAACGGCATTTCGACTCGGGAGAAGGTAATTTCGAGCGAAGCCTCGTTTTGCAACGATTTCCTCGCCTTTTTGTCCCACGCCTGAGAAGGCGCAATAGAAGACCATAAACCGCGAGAAGGATTAAATTTAAAGCCAACCGTCAACGTCTTTGATCAGTCGGACTCGAATTCTCGGCTTTCGATTCGGCTTTTGCCTCCAGAGTTTCGATTCCTTCTTTGTTCCCAAGTGCCTTAGCTAGAAGACGCCTGAAAATTTAATTCGAAACTCTCTTCGGTACGGAAGCGGTACATTTAGACGAGAAAAAGCTCGACAAAGCATTGCAGATCTTCCGTAGTTATGTACGGCACCCGGTAGATCGACCAATACGCGTCGAGGGTTGTTCCGTCGTTAAATAAATTAATATCACTATCACTATCACTTCCCGGATAGGCTGGGAATTATGAGCGAGCGACAAGCAAAGAACGTTCTAACCTCGGCGGGAGTGCGTTTGCTACGCGATTCTCTTCCTACAAACAGATTCAAAGATCGGTTTAAGACCGAGGATCCTTCAGAAGAGCCTCGTCGAGGTGCAGTTGACATCTCGATCTCCCCATAGCCGCGTTTAGTCAATCGAATATCTAGAAAAAGACAAAAATCGCTCGTTTAGTCGAGCCTGCTCCGCTTGTCACGCTGAATTTCAAAACAGAGAGCAGCAGGTGGGGCAGAAAAATCCGCGAAACGAGAATGGACACATTTCCTGTCAGGTTCAGCATTACAAACTCGACTGGCATCGTCTGAATATCAAGCGAAAAATTCTCGGCTTGACAGCGGTGGCTGAAGAGGACTTTGAAAAGATTTCCGGTACCTATTTAGAATTTTGACGTCACTTCTATAGTACCCAAAAAATTTTTAGGCGACGTTTCAAGCATATCGGGTTCGGGAAGCGAGGGAAGCAGCGATACTGAGTCGGAATCCTTTGGGCAACAGCAATCATCATTGACGTCGTCCATTGTCCATCAGCGCTCATCGAGACAGTACTTCATTACGAGAGACAATCAATTGTTTTCCGTCTACAGATGCGTTTTGAATCAGATGGAAGACGGCAGTTTTATGGTAAAGACATTTTTCCGCCAGTCAATCAATTAATTAATCAATCGATCGATTGATTTACTATTAGATTCCGGAGTCTTCCGCGTGGATCATCGTAATGCTGTCCGGTGGTCACTTCGCCGCCGCCGTTTTCGAAAAGTAGGTACGCTGCCTCTAAGCATCTTTCAATTTTCTCACCGAATTGCGACAAGGGACGAAGTGATTTCGCACAAGACATTTCATCGTTACACCGTCAGAGCGAAACGAGGTACGGCGCAGTCGACGAGAGATTCTCAACAGGGAGGAAAGCAGCCAAAGTAAAAGATCACATTTGAGAGATTCCCTTATTAATCGATATCTTCTCAAGATCGGCCGGCGCGTCGTTGAGGAGACACAACGAAGCCGCTCTAATAGACGTAAAGGCCACCAGTGTCCAAGACCGAAATTGCGTTTATTTTATTTCATTTATTTATTTAGGATATTCGCGAGCTATTTCAACAATGGTCGAGTTATATAGAACGGGCTGACAAAATCTTTTTGAAGACGCCCGGACGAAATAGGAACGTCTTTCTTTCGGGACCGCATCCTCTTTTGACGAAAGAGAGAAGGGTGTCGTCTATTCCCTTCACCACGCGACGTCCCACCTTCAAAGAGGTGCGTCGCGTGCACGGAATGTTGTCTTTTATACGATTTCACGAGAACGAGAGCGGCGGCGCGGATAAGGAAACGACGAAAGCGGAAGTCAAGGATTTGACAGAGGAAAAAATCTCGCCTATGGAACCTCTGAGTGTTCAGCGCGATGAATGCCCCAGCAGTGGGGATTTAGAGATGCAGGAAGACCAAAGAGGCATTTCTGTTATATCGGTATCAAAAACCAACGAGGTACTATCTGAAGAAGAAGGAGAAGAAGAAGAAGAAGATCCTCATTCTGCAGCTCTTGTTTCTAGTATGTTCGTTACTTTTTAGCGTCATACTCGCGTTTTTTTTCTTTGTAGAATCGACTAGCACTATTGATTCTGAATTTGCCGCTGCCTGCCGGTCCGGCAGCGTCGATGCTGTGAAACTCATTCTCGATCGATTGGAGCGGGAGAACGGCGAGGATTTCTCGACGACAGAAAAGTTGTTGAATCGAAAGTTTGGAAAGCAAAGGGAAACGTGTCTGCACATCGCCTCTCAATGCGGACACACTTCGCTCGTCGCGTTTCTTCTGATGATCGGATCAGATCCCGCTCAAAGGTAAGTCTACAAGCAGTGCTTATTTAACTGTCGTTAAGTTTTCGTTTTAGAGACAAACTGGGAAGACCTCCGTATGCTGTGGCAAGAGACAAGCCGGCTAGAAATGCTTTCAGACGCTTCATGGCAGATTATCCGGACAGATATGACTATGCAGCGGCTCAAGTAAAGCGTCATATGGTTTTCCTTTGTCGAACTTTTTTTCTAGGTACCGAGTCCTCTGACTGAAGACATAGAAAAGGAGAAGGACAGAAAGAAACAGGAGAGAAGGAAGATACAACAGAAAGCAAGAAAAGAGAAGAAAAAGGTGATAGTGTAGTACACGCTGTGCATCGTAAAAATCGGGTCCATCTCTGCACAGGAAGAAAAAGAGCTGCTAAGGAAGAAAGAAGAAGAGGAAGAAGAGAAACGAAAGTGGGACTCGTTGAGCGACCGAGAAAAAGCAAGTTCATTTATAACAATGAATCAATGCATAAAGGAATCAGTGACGTTTGGTTTTTAGAGGGCTCTAGCGGCGGAAAAACGATTGGCAAAGAGTAAAGTAGCAAACGCTTCTGACGTGGCGATGCAATCAGGGTAAGATTTTAGTTGGGATTAGTCTATTAATTGGAAGTTGGAATTTTAGCGAAGTGTGCAGCTCGTGTCGACGCAGTTTGGCTGGCATAACGCCGTTCTCGCGACTTCAGTACAAATACTGCTCTATGGGCTGCCTGAAGGATCACAAGCAAACGCTCAGATGAGCCAGTTACGGTATGTGATATCCTCAGGTAATACGATATCTTCCTCGTGGCCACGTCATAAGATTGTAATCCCTTTTTTCCTCGCCATCCTCCTCCTTTCCACCGTCAGTAAAAGATTGCAAGAATAACTATTGGCTATATATAAGAAGTAGCTACCATCAAACAACAAACGAACAAAAGAACACCAAAAATTAATTTTTCTAAGATGCTGGCCGTTCTTTCATGGGAATGTCGCCGTTTTTGTACTCCGAGCCTTTATTGACTTCCTCCATTTCCATTGCTCGGGCGTAGAACTCCTCGGGATCTTCACCTATGCAGCAGTCGTCTATGCACGTTTTATTTTTAAAAAATCGATTCTTCAAAAAGTTTCCTCCAACGCAGACGACCGTAGTGACGCCGAGAACGACGAAAATTCCAGCGATTTCTGTAAGTTTGATAGTATCGACTTCACTGACTTCGCTTCCACTGTCGCACTTGGAAGCCCAAACGAAATGTCGATTATAGAGCTGCGACAATAAGCCAGATTCCCAGTACGATTGAATACGCTCGCTAATCGGCTCGAGCAAGGCGCTACCTCGCTGCATTGGAAAACCAAGCTGCTGGCGCTGAAATTCAATATCAGTTGTGTACACGGAGCAATTTGTAAGAGCGGTGTACAGAAGAGTCGGCTTATCTGAAACGTACGCTTCAATCGTCTTCTCTTCGAGATATTTCACCGATTTGTTAGTGTGAACTTCCAAAACATTATTCAGTTTCCTTTCGACGTAAATAAAATTCGTGCTCCCCGGCAGAGCACCCACTGGAACGTTAATGAGATCGTCGACTTGGCTAAATGGCACCGTGATTTCCTTCGACAAAAGGAATGTTGTCAGCACGGCGGTGTAGGCGGCATTGATGACCAGAAGACTCAGTAGCATGACGAGTAGCCAAGCGCGACCGGGCAACGACGTCACTTTGTCGTCTTTGTGCGTACCGAAAAAAGCCGAAAAGCTTATCCAGAGTGCCTCGCCGAATTTTAACGCTGGATGATAGGCTCGATTCGATTCGGTCAGAAATAGAACGATAGCGCCGAAGACAAAGAATGCGAATAGAAGTAACCAGACGCCGTAGTCGAACGGCGCGAGAAAACCCCACATTCCCGCCTTTGCACGAAGACCGGGTCGAAGTATCATAACGCCTAGACCCGATGTATGATAGCTCGTCGTAAAGTCGACTAGCGCTTCTCTTTTTGTCGTTATGGTAACGTCAGCGGCGGCCATGGTGTGACGATTATTTGGACTGGCGATGTGATAGATTAGTTCGTTGTAGGTGCCATTCCACTTTTCCAATTCGTAGCGAAAACCAATATCCTTAGAAAGTTGCTTAAGTAAGTCGATGGCGTAGCCGGAGTATTGATTCTCTTTATTATTATTATTCGGGACGAAAGTCGCATACGGAGGACTGTCGATAGTCAGAACGTAGATCGTTTGATTGAGAGCATTGTCTCGATCTGGGGGCGGCACATTGGAAGAATTGTAAAAAGTAATTGAAGGGTAACGATTGCTCAAGTCCAGACGCTTGTCCACCGTTTCTCCGCCCGGCGACCATTTGCCGACCAATTGAAACGTACTGTTATACATATTTATGATATTGTACGCTTTGGCGCGCTCTCCCGTCTCCGCGTCAAATGCCACGTCGCCGGAAACGCCTTCAAAAGTCACGTTGCGAATGTAGTCGAGTAGAACGTCTCCCTTTTCTAATTGGGCCAGTCGAGGCGCTCCAGGCACGGTGGGAAGCTGGAGCCACGTGAAATCATTTTTCTCTCTGATAAACCGATCGAGTCCCCGTGCTATTAACCAGACGGCGTCGTAGGTATAGAGCTCATATGCACTGGTAGTATTCAGTGAAGGATGCAACTTCTGCCATTTTACAGCTCGATCTGGAATCGCCGTGCTCGTACTGATCGATCCCTTCATCAGGTCTAGAAGCTCGGTTGAGAGCATTTCCGCTGGAGAATCGACGCCATTTACAATCCACACGAATTCCGGTCCCACGAGGTGAAGTCGTTTGGCCGCCTTGAAGACGTAGATAAGCTGACTATCTTGGACACTTAGAACAAAAATCCGAGTCTTTAGTATTTGAAGATTTTTCAGCGACGCTTCCATTCGGTTGACAATTTCTGTTTCTTCATCGTCGCCACTCGAAATCGCTCCCGTCGACGCCGGCACTTCGACTGTATCGATGACGTTTATACCTTTCGCGTAGGCCAAACTTTCAAACTCCAACAAACTGCTTCGACCGTACTCGTCCTCCGATCGCACTACGGCGACGTACGACCAACCGAAATGGGAAATGATGTCGACCATGATTTCGCTTTCGAGTCGAGACGAAGGACAGAGCTGGAGAACGTAGCGATGCACTTCGTGAAGCGACAACGCCAAACTCGTCGCCGTCGGCGTGACGAACGGCACTTTGACTCGCGTCGCTAGCGGAGAGACAACTCGTGCGACCGTAGACAATCCCGGTCCAACGACGGCAACGGCTCGCTCGCCATTTAGTTTAACTGCACCCTCGAAACCTTCCCAAGTGTCGCCGTACGTGTCAATAGACTGAGGGACGAGCAGCGCGTTGGGAAGCACGTTTGGATCGTTGTTTACGTCCTCGACGGCGAAAGCGAATGCGTCCCACTCGCTGTTTCCTGTCGGTTCTGCCGAACGAGGTATAAGGGCACCGATCGGGATGATCTTGAAGTTGTCGTAGTCGCCGGGAAAAGGAAAATTGCCGCTGCCACTCGCCGACGAAAAATCATTGAAATTGAATGGAGCGACGGCGGCGGCGGCGGAGAGACTCGCGGCAAGCAGTGATAGATAGACAGGTAGAATGATGGCCATGGGCTCTTGTTTTGAAGTGCTCACTTCGTTGTTTCGTGGGAGATTGAATTTGCTCGCGTGAGACAAGCCGTCTCCTCCACGTCTTCTCACGATAAGGCAAGCTGGGTGATGTCTAGCACGCTAGTGACGAAGTTTCACTTGCAGTATCTGAAATATATTCTTTAGACCACCAAAAGACACGCAGAGAAGAATCAGAACCAGATACGATTATCATTATTAAAATCAGATGCAGAACTACTAACAACTACGAAGTCAACAGCAATTACACGGTGAACTCGAAATAGGTAAAATCTACAATATATATAATCACTGTTCCCCCTCAAAACTGTTCCCCTTAGCCCACGCTTCATTGCGAAGACGCACATAAATATTCGCGTCCTCGAGCAAGAGTCGCGGAAGCTTTAGCTGCGGTCTCAAGCGATTGGCGGCGGCGGCGGCACGGAAAGAAGCGGCGCACAATTGAGCGCCCGCCTTAACCATCCATTCCGTCGACAAAACGAGATTCGCAAGCGGATCGCCCATGGCGTCGTCTTCGAGCGGACATCTCGTCTCCAAAACGTCAACGAGATTCGTCGAATTTTTCTCAATTAATTCCACTTCCAATCGACGAATTTCCCACGGTTCGTCGGAGACGTTCACGCGAACGGAAACGATGTCGTCCGGACGAATTCGGCGACCGTTCGACAGGCAAAACGCCGGCCCCGAAAAAAATATTTTACTCCACAAAACGGGTCCCCTTCGGGAGAAAATTGAAAAATTTTCAATGGTGTAGCCGTGGCGCCAGGCGTCGTCTCCGACGCTGTCCACTTCGCCGGTGAAGATATTTCCTTGGCCCATGTCGGCTTCTTTGACGGCGTCGA